>NC_142064.1:214159661-214319661 GCF_059756535.1 Pantherophis guttatus
TGGACGCTCTCAAGAATATAGTAAAATATTCCAGTTGATGGAACAAGATGTTGTTATACCAAGAAGAGTCTTCAACCGCAGTATGCTCATTCAAACTTGTTCAATTTTTACAAGTTTAGGAACATAAAACATAAAACCTATATATTCTCTTCTTGCAAACTGATTTTAGCCATTTACTTACAGGGTTGGAAGGTGAACATGTTTCCAGAACCATCTCTAAAACTATTTTATTTCACAGAATGATACTGTATATGCCACCAAGTCAGAGACCCAACATTTTGATAACTGTTAAAAGATTTTAAAATAAACAGGGAAATACAAAAATCCTCAAACAACACCCAAACTTTGGAATTATATTTTAAAATGCCCTTACTTGCCTTATTAACTCAAGTGTTTTACTAACGCAGTAGGATGGCTAAGATGTTCTCTTTCTTACCTGAACATGAACAAAACCGAGCAGCCAGATCCTGATGCTCAGCAAGCAAACTTAACATCCTAACAGTAAGAAGAACAGCAAACAAGGGAGTTTCTGAAGATATACAGCGAAGCAGGATCTGTGACTGGCTATCAAACAAGCACTGAAAGCTGTATAGAAAAACAGAAGAAAATGCCATTCAGTGTCTGATTTTTTCCAGCAGTTGATTTATATTGAGCAATCAAAAGTAATCATGCAGAGAACAGAACTGAAATGAAGCAATTCAGATCCAAAAGTGCTTCATAAGGAGATGTAGGTCATACATCATACCTGTTGGCCTTACTTTAAAACAGCTGTTTTTTTCCTGGGCTCACAACAAGGTGATTCAGCCTGGATGTCCTGTCAGCATAACTTTGTTCCACATATTTTGCAATAATGCTTAGAAGATACAGAACAGCCTGAGTGACCTCCAGATGTGGTGGCTTTGATTCCCCAAGTTCTCAGCAATGGATAGACTGGCTGCCAATTTGTAGAGTTGAAGCCACACATCTGGAGGATGTCCAAATTGGGAGAGGCTGTTTTAGAACCCAGAACAAAACAATCAACCTGCATATTTTTAAACAAATGAGCTATGTCATATGAGAATGCCATGAAACAAAATTATTTAAAAATAAAAATGGGGTTAAATTCAAGTTGTACTTTTACCTTATTAATAAGTCAACTGTTGACTTTTCAGCTAATTTCACCAAAACTTTTAGGCACTGATTTGCGATATGGCACTTCTGGCATCCTGCTGATGTTACACACAAGCTTAAGAGTTGTAGTAGCTTTTTAAACAAAGGATGCTGGGATTTGTCCAAACTGGCAACCTCTAATTCTGGGATGGTTTCCTGAAGATTAGCTGTATCCTGTTTACTGCAAGCCACAGTCTCATTCTTCTCAGAAACATCTATAGCTCCTGGATTACAATCTGCTTTTTTATCATGGGACAGAAGTGTATTAATAACTTCCCAGCTATAAAACACTAAATAGTAAAGAATGCCCAGTGACACGAGTGCATACTCTTCAAGAGTGGATAAAGTGTCCTCTACACTTGAAGCTGCACCTGAAGATGTCCCGGAGGTGCAAGCAGATTGATTCCCAGAAGAAATGCTTCCGGTCTTCGTCACTGACAAGAGGGCTTGATTATATGCACCAATGTGAAGTTCCAGGAGGGGGAGAAGATGTACTGCTCCAGGGATTTTAACGCATTTAAGGTGGGGGACGTGTCTCCTGTTTTGTTGTCCTTCCAGTGAGCCTCCATCTACAGCAATCAAATTCAATCCAGTTAAGGCAAGTTTTTGAGTAGTTCTCAATGAAGTCTCACCTTCCTGAAGGCTTGTAATCTTGTTATTGTTCTTTTGTGTAGGTCCTCTTAAGAAAACAAGAGGGGGAAAAAATAAGTACCTTGTGATGTTCTGTGCATCTTCTGAAACTAGAACACATATGATGCACCAGGTAAATGGGCTCAAGGATATTACTGCCATTTTTTGCAAAGGGGTTTAAGAATATACTGTTATAAGGAGAGTTTGTCTTAATTTAATATTCTTTCTCATAAAAAAACTGCTGTAAATTAGTTTCCACATAAGCATTATGGTTGTCACTGCCTGTGGTAGAGGGAAAGAGAAATGTTTTTAATTTCTAAGATACATTAAGGATACAATTATATCTTCCATTAGCATTAACTAGAAAGGATTAGGATTTCTTACAATTCATCTGGACCAGCAGATATAAAGATATAAAATATATAAAATGTTATGCCACTAGTGGCACAGTTTAATCAGCAGAGAGGTCAAAAATAAATGGGGGGAAAAACCCAACCTCAGACATACTTTGAGTAATTGAATCCCTCAACTTCTTTACCTGACTACTATGCTAGAATAAAATTCCACCAGAGAAAAAAGTTCAGTATTCTCAGTAGAGCAACTTCCTAGATTTACCCAATCAAGTTATCTAAAAACAATGAGATAAAGTAAACCTGCGTCCATCTGATAAAATGTTGTCCCAAAATATCCACCCATCTGTTTCAGCAATCTGATTTCTTCCTGTTTCAGAAAATGTGAAAATGGCAAACCTACACACTGAAAGAAGCAGACTGCATAGCAGATCCAAACCAAGCTTCAGTGTTGCTGCTAAGAAGGTTGCAGATTCCTAATGATGATCCTGGAACAAGTGGCTGCTTCAACAGTGCATTCAGTAAAAGGGAACCTACAATAGATAAATCCAAGGCTGAAGTCACACACAGAGAAGCAAGATACATAGTGTATTAAACAGCTGAAACAATAATATACTTTGCTTAATTTTAGCTTGGTGCATTATTTTGCATTATGTGAAAACCATTGCTGCTACATCTTATGCAAGAAATTCTGATTAAAATCCTGGCTTTGAGTAGTAAGTGAACATAATCATTATACATTTAATAGCTTTATATAAATACTTATAGCAAAATAATGCCTTCCTCCCCACCATATGCCCAAATTAATGTATTTTCTTCTTTTGCATTTACTTACTTGGTACATTTCACAGTGATGCTCACTATACCATATGCCTTAAAGTTGTAGCATATGGTTTGGGGTGTGTGTGTGTGTGAGAATAAATACATTTAGCTTGCATTCATAAGAGAACACAGTGCTTATGAAAAGAAGCAGGTTCAGACACCATCCACATCTATTTTCTGGATGTTAGGTGAAACATTTACAAGGTGCCAAGTGAAAAATCCTAGACTTAGCATTAGCTCACATAATATAAGCAACACTATTATATTGAGAAAAAAACAATTAGTTAATTTTAATAACAATTTTTTTGGAAAAATGTTAAAGTTATAGCAGCAATACAGCTGTAACTCGTTAATGTAATCAGAGCCACTTAACTGTAACTGAAATTTTAATGTTATTAAAAAACACTTGTTTTTCAATTTCTGATTTCATCCTTTAGAATACTGATTAGGGATTAGTCAACCAGATATTTGTTAACCAACCCTAATGGATGATTATGCCAAGATATTTCCTAAGACCTACATATATGGTAATTAGAAAACCTTGAACAACTTAATTCAAAATGTACATCAACAGAAATATGTTAACGTAGTCAGAACAGCTGATGCCAATATTAAGCTAAAACTGTTAACATTTAAAGTTAAGGTGACTTTATTTTTCTTATTTTTTATATACTTTAATTTATAGCTCAAGGTGGTAAGCAGAAATCATTCTAGGAAAGAGTGCATTCAGTATCTAGAATATGAAAGTAAAGATTTTTTATAGGTCTCCACTTCCAGTGACTTTGGAAATATTTCATTTCTATGGCAGAACAAAAATACAATCATACATTTATTAATAAATGAAAGTGTGATTTGCAGATCCAACACAATTTTTTTTACTTTATTTGCGCAAACCTCCTCCTCCCTCTCCCCCCATATAGTTGAAATTAATATTAAAATAGCCAATGATTTTAATTCATACAGGTTTCCAATTCTAACAAATAAATAATCACAAGATCTCTTAGTTGAATTTACCTGGTCTCTGAGGACAGCTGAAACTTGTTTCTTGCTTCACTGGCTCAGTTTCAAGGACAGTTGTTTTGCTGTCTGGATAGAAAAATTCAATAAACCAAATAGTATTTGTTTTTAGCCTATTCTATGTTGCCCTTCTAGCACAATGCAATCAGTTTTTGGGATTGACTTAACTGATACAGGTTTGAAATGCATTTTCAACTTCAGAAAATAAACAGATCAAAACACTGCAACCACTATATTTCAGAACCATATGGCCTCAATTAAAGAGAATTCAGTTGCAAATTCTTGTCGGGCAGTAATAGAATTCTAGAAGCTATCATCAGAAGTTTTTTTTAGAGAAAGACCAGTATCTGCTTCACAACTTCCCTTAATGCCTAACCCTATGCAGACTAAGCTTGACCCTATTCACTGAAGTCCAGCAAAATTACTATTTTCCTAAATGAGGCACAGTTATATACAGTAAAATACCGATTTAATGGACCAACTAGGGAAAGAATGTCTGCTATTCTTAACTGTCCATTAAATTAGAGGGTACATCTGTTTTGTCAAGGGTCCAGCAGTGGCCAAGTGCTAGACAATTGGTTCTTTGAGGACCCAGAGACAATAAATACATCAGTAAGGAGATTTCAAGCTTTATTCTTTAACTGTAGTAGGCAAATTAATCAGAAACTCAAGAAAGCATAATCTACCAAACAAAATATTCTCCCTTCAACTGCCCATGTCAAGCAGCGGAGATATCCCAAGACCCTGGGTGCCCATGCTGAGCACTCAAACCTGAGCAGAGGCTCAGAGAGTTTTAATAGATTTTTTAAATTAAAATCTAGCTCTAAGGCTTTGTGACCCTGCTTCCATGGTCATGAGACAGCAAGACCTAACTTTGATTCAGTATGTGTGGGTGGGTGGGTGCATAACTCAAGGATGGGAATTAATGTATGATGAACTTTCCAGATGGGGAAAGCTTTGCAGCTGTGTGAAGATTTCCCCCCTCCCCTTTTCCTTTATTCAGCAAGCAAGAGTGAAGAACAAGCAGGTTTCCTCAGAATAAGCTCTTAACTTCTAGAATGTTCTTAATCTGCAGGAGCAATCAAAATATGGCACTCAGCTCTTTGAAATACAATGGCTTTCCGCATTGCTACAATATAATCCACAATGCTGTTGTTACACAAATTATATCAATTGTATAATGACACCATTTCACAATTAACATAAAATGATGTGAATACCATAGGAATTTTGTTTCCTGCTAGCTCCACACAGCTGTGGAGACAGATTTCAGTGAGATATTGCTAATGGTAATCTTGGGTAAATATAGAATCTTGGAATTTCCCTATATGTAAGAGGAATTTCCCAACCATATCAGTTAGTTATGGTGAATTATTTTTGAATGATTTGAAACATTTATTCTTTGATTTCTTTCTTGGGCTAAATTGTTATTTATGAGATAAATTACTAACTTGTTCATTTTCTCTTGGTGGTTTCTGTGCTCTGTCTCTCTCTCTCACCTCCCCTCTCTACAATTTCTTTCTCAACCTTGTTTCAATCCCCCACAAAATATGTGCTAAATTAAGATTTACTGTTCCACCCTCACTATCCAGGTCAAATAAAAGTTCACCAAAAATCTACCTACCATTATTTTCCTGAGGAGCTTGGACATGGGATTGGGTCCTGGAGCAAGATGGTATTGGTAATACCCGAGATCCAAAAGACTCTTCTGTGGGATAACTTTTTTTTTCAATATGAGTACATCTTTCACTTTTCAGAGGTTTAGAGGGGCTTTTTTTAGGACTAAAAAGTAAAAAGTCTGAATTAATTGCACAGGGGCATTTCATTTTGAAACTTTAAAAGGTTTTCCCCCCCAAAAAATATAGTTAAAACATTTATAGTGAATTATATTTCCCAATGAAAAAATCTGAATAACAATTTTAGACAATCACAATGGAGTAAATAAAAGGCAATCTCTTCATATGGCATATCCTCCAAGCATAAAAAGAGCACCCTGTATATTCAAACTCTAAAAATAAATTCTGAGGAGTTTATTCTATGTGTTCAATTATAGTGTCTGCTCTATAGCTTGTAAAAGAACTGTCCTACAATTAATTATTTTCAGCTATAAATGGGAGGTAAGGAAATTCTTCAGTAACCAAACTCCCTGAAACAAATTTCATCTTATTGTGTACCTGGTATATGAAACAGGGGCCACAGGTTTAATCCTTTCACAATTCAAAATCTTTGTTCTCAGCTCATTCATTTCAGCATCTCTGAAATGTAGTTCAGATTGCAGTGACTGTAACTAAAAGAGCAAAGAATTAGACATTTCAAATTCCATTGAGCATAAAAAACAATATACAACTATGAAACAAGCCTGTAAATATTTCCTCACTTTCACTTATACTTTTGCTCCATTCAGTTACACCAAAATCAATACTAACAGCTTATTCATCAAAACAGGGAAAAGGTATGTTCTGCCATTCTGAGAAAGTGCTAGTATTCCCAGGTAAACACTACACAGTATTTAAAAACATAATAAAAAGCTTGTCTCTTAAAAGCATGAATATTTTGCGCTTTCCGCATACATGCACAAAAAAGAGAGACAGCAGAAGCAATTATTATAGCAATTTAGCTAAAAATATTGTGGAAATTATTCATTTTCAATGTAATAGTGCAGAGTGCTTGTACAATCATCTTGTTTTAAATTACTAGAGGAACAAGGATGCTTCAGTTAAGATGTACCAAAAGATAGATAGATAGATAGATAGATAGATAGATAGATAGATAGATAGATAGATAGATAGATGAAAAGGAGGTTGTGTGAATATATTATTTAGCTATGAAAAAAAAAACAACCAAACACACATAATCAGCCTGCATTCCTGTGATTGCTGGAAGTCTCCCAGAGCTCCGTTGACTTTATGACATTTCCCTCTAGGGGGTCTGAAATTGAACAGCAGCGCTGACATTAGAGAAGCAAATCTGACTTTTGAAATCCCCCTTGCAGAGCTTTGGAATAACATTAACGTCAGCAAAGCCAAAAGGAGCTAGTCTGGAATGGACAAGAGGCATTCCAGCAAGGGACATGGATCCAAATTCCTTCTAGACATGCAATAAGGCTTCCACTTTGGCTGGTACCCAATGCCAGGCCCTAGTGCTTCAGCAGAATAATTTCCCTCCCTCAGTTTCAACTAAAGTGTTGCTTTCAATAAATAAATGAAAAAATAAGATCAGCCAGAGTGGAAACAGAACATCAAACAGTTCGTCACTTGCAACACATTTTTTTTCAATGTGCCCTGGGGTTACTCTTGACTTCTGGCAACTGTCTGTAGAAGGCCCTGCAGTTTTCTTGGCAAGATTTTAAAAGTGGTTTACCTTGCCTTCTTCCTAGGGAGGAGAGAGGGTGACTGGCTCAAGGCCACCATTCAGAATCACAACAATTTTGACCTAATGCTTTTTATCCTCTACACTGGTTTTCATTTGTCTTTTTACAACATTGGAAGAAACAGTTTGCATGCCATTGCTCATTGGCAAATGGGCAGGTGAGATTACTTTGGCTGATTATTTTCAAAAAGCATCTATGATTTAAAAGTCATTCCAAAAAGGGAAAAAAAAGAAGTTTCAACAAAGGACTTCTTAGATCTCAAGTTTTGATGCATTTTATATTGGTCATTTGTTAAATAGTACCTTTCTGGAGAATTCCTTTTCTTTTTCATTTAAACACTGAGCATTTTCTCTTTCCAGTAATATGTATGATTTCCGCTGATCCTCCACAGTAGATTCCATCTGCTGCATTGAATCCCGCAAAATTTTTATTTCTCCATTTTTAATAAGGATTTCATCCTGCATTTCTTTCAACTGCAAATTCACAATAATTGAAAAATTAATGTAATTAATCTATTTGCAGATGACATGTTAATTTTTATTCAAAAGCCTAATAGAAAAATAACTTAATTGTAAATTGAATTGTTTTTCCTGCAATAGTAACTTAGACGTTAGCTATGGTTAATGTATACATTAATAAATTCTGACAAAGATATCATACAGATAGCTTCAAGAATTTACCAGATTTCATATTCATTCAGGTGAATTGCAAGTAATTATTATAAAAGATTGAGATCATTTCAAGAAATGCAATCATGACTTTTTTAAACATAAGATTAAAATAGAAAAATAGTTTTAATTATCAGTGTTTAGTCGAATAACAGCACTAAAAAAAATATTCTTTCTAAAGCTTCCCTTTTTTTAAATATATCAAAGTTATGTTACTTTATTTCATAGATGGCAACCAGCTTTTTTCATTTATAAAACTGTAACTCTAGACAATAGCCCTGAAATTCCTTGGAGTTCTGCTATCCAAATGTTATCCAGGTCAAATCATGGGTAGCTTTCAAGCCAGAAAGTTGACAAATGTTGCCAACTGTTGAGGCATAAAATCTGGTCTTAATTTCTTCTTTATATTAACAATATTTGTCCTAATAAATTTACTTCCATTTGAATAATTATTATTTTGGACAAAATGAACCTATAAGGATTTTAAAAATCTATTTTACATCACAGATGTATGTACAGTTGTGCATACCATCAAAATTATTTGAACTCTGTATGAGTGTGTGGTCTCTCTGTTCATTAAATCAATGTTTTCTTCAACCACTCATAATTTATATATATGTTTGAATATTTGTAAACACACAATTTTCTTACCTAATTGTCAGTGGTAAGTTGCCCCAGGTTCGCACTGGTTCTATAAAACCGGTAGTAAAACCGGCAGGAGGCTCCGCCCACTGACCTCGTCATCTAAATGCTGCGCATGCCCAGAAGAGCGCACGTGCGCGGCCCCGTTGGGAACCGGTAGTAAAGGTAAGTAGAACCCACCGCTGCTAATTGTCCTTTTTTAACTATGTAAACTTTTTAAAACTATGCGTGCTTCAGTTTCTTCTATGTCTAGCTTACAATTCTATATACAGTTAGCTCAAGAGTAAGTTCCACTGAATGCTATGAAGCTTTCTCCTGAATAGCATGTGCATTACATGGTCAAGAACACAAGAGAAGCTGCATCAAAAAGTTTCAGGACTAGAACTTAATTCCTGGTTACATTTCAAAAAGCATGAACGAGTTGCATCTCACCTTTTTCATGGCCTCCTTGAATTGTGCTTGGACTGTTTCAAGTTTAAATCTTTCTTTAAGTTTCATTTCTTCTATGCTATTTTCTGTAGATAGACAGAAATTAATTGTAATGTGATTTTAGTAAAGGGCTAGATAAATTTTTAGTCCATTTTTGACTTTTGTTTCTTTTCTTAAGGGTGGGAAAAGGAATGGAAGGCTTACAAACTAGGTACTTGCAACTGAATCTTTAAAAAAATTCTTCCAAATTCCCAGAGTGCTATTTTGGGCTCAATTTCATATATTTCTTCAGGAGAGTTAAAATCAGGGACCTGGAAACAGTTTGTTTCTCAATAACTTCCTACTCCCATCCTTAAAACCCTATAAACACTGCAATCAGACTGAGAAAAAGTAATTCTGATCTGATTTGGAATGGGAATCAGAGCAGTTAAATGTTTCCACTATGATCCCCAATCTTAAATTTGAATAAAAAAATCAGTGCCAAATTCTGTCATTTTACTGTCATAATTGAGCAATATGGTGTCAGAGTGGTTTTAGGAAGTTAGATGTGGCTTAATAGAGCCATTCCTGCCTTATAATTATGCCTCCTTTATAAATATTGAGGTTTATTTAAGAACTTTAATTTTAAACTGAAGACAAATAAACAAAAGCAGGCAATCATATGTTCTGCCACGGTTACCAGTATTATCTTCTTGCTAGGAAAATGGAAGATAATTTTAATAGCAAGTAATTCCATGCTATCTTATTATTCAGACAAGGGTTTTTTTTAACTGTTTTGATTTCTGTATTCATTGTGTACATACCCAATGATTTTGTCTCAGTTGTTAGAGCAATATTCCATTGATCAGGTGTTTTGAACTGATTGGTGCTATTTGGAAAAATGGACAACTGAGCATTTTGCTCCGTTTTCAACAAATTTGTTTCTGAAGAAACATCTTGCGTCAATGCCTGGGAAGCAATAATGTCTATCTCCTTCAAGTCATCTACTGTAAAATCATCATTATCCCCAAATGGATCTTCCGTTTCTTTACACTTGGATGAAACAACACTTTTGTAACGCTTGTTTGGTGGGAGGCCTTCACCATGATTTCCAATATTATTATGGCTCATAGATCTCTGGAGAGGTGAAGTAATTTTTGTCTGATCAACATCATATAATATGGAACTGTTTCTCTTCTTATTTCCAAAGAAGTTATTCACTGACATTTTCTATTAACATAGGCCTGGCAAATAGACAGAAAAAAAAAGTAATTAAGAGTTCAACTAAATGTTAATAATGAAGAAACATAAGACATCAGCAGAGCAACATAAACAAACTATATTAGGGACTCGCTCACCTATTTCCTAGGATGATTACCGATACTTGAAAACCACATGCACCAAAGAAAAACTTCAGGAAGTTTACTGGAAGGCCCAATGATTTGTCTAACCCATAAAAACAATGAAAGAAAAAAAATCAAGAATTTAAACATAATTATATCCAGGCAACAATGCTATACATGTTTACCTGGGAATAAATCCAACTGAATTCAGGAGAGCTTATTTTGGAATAGACATGCACAGGATTGCACTTTAAGCCATTTGCATTCCAGAGAAAAGCTGTAAATATTGATTATGTAAACTTCTTAGAGCAGTGGTTCCTAAAATAAAGAATTTGGATTTAATAATATATATTACAACAGTCTAGTGCAGCTTTTCTCAACTGGGGGTTTTGTGAAGCCCTAGGTTTTCATGAGAAGTCTCTAGATGTTCAATGAGCAATGGTGATTTTAAAAAAATACTTTTGAACTCTGGACACTAAGTACAATTTTTATGCACAGGGTTGCTTTGAATATTATTCAGAATAAAAAGGTTGACAAAGGCTGGTCTAGCAAATATGCAAGATCTAAAAAGATGCTGAAGCACTTCATAACTCAATCCTACACATTTTTATTGAGAAATAATCCCACCAAGTTCAATAGTATTCACTGTAGAGAGTAAGAATGCTTTTAAAAGAATTATTTTCACATGTAATGTCACTTAATCAGATGCCAATCCTAGGCTTTCTGTTGCTCAAATTATACCTTGGCTTTATTTTTCCAGTTATCAAAACTTAACAATCTTACATTTATACTAAAACTCACCTTGTCATATTTCTTCTTCTATTTTAGGATTACATGAATAGTTCTTCAGATCTTCGAAGGTTTTACCTATGTAAAAGCCACCCTAAACTACAACAAAATTTGCCTGCAAAATATATTTACAAATAACTGATCGTTAACTTAAGCCCGATTTATCACCGTGTTTTCCAGGCTCTTATGCCAGACTGAATCAAAAAAAAGCCACAGCGGCGTGAATCGCACATCCGCCAAGAGCTATTGGTGCGTTTATCTACCATTTTTTTTTTTACTTCATAACTTCGGGTATCTAACGTGCATATTCGGTTTTTCTTATCGCAGAGAAACGAGATAAGGTGGAAGCGGCTTGGAGAGAAAAGAGGGGTTACCTCCTCCACTGTCTAAACTAAAGGCACTAAAAGCAGGGAGCAAGCGGGGAAACCTCCCTGCTACCTCAGAGAAGGCGCGCCGAAAGTCAGCCTCCCGGCCCCAGCGCGGCGACCGCTTCCGGTTCTCCTGCAACGCCGCATCCTCTCCGTCCGTGTCCTTCCGTCTCGTCTCGTCTCCTCCTCCGCCGTTCCGCAATATGGTCTTAAGAAAGCCAGGCAGCCAAACTCCGTGAAACAACACTGCGAGAAAAGGGGAGGGGGGGGGAATAGACCTTCCGAGCGTCCTCCAGAACACGGCGGGTAATATATCGGCCACGCCCCCAATCCCCCCAACCCCGCCGACCAATCGCTAGCTGACTTCCCACCAGTGACAGCCCCGGCGCCCTTAAGATCCGATCGGCTTTTCGGAAAAGTAACGTAAAGCGGCACGCTACAGAAACGCGGCAGCGTTAAAATATAAAACAGAGGTCCTCAAACTTGGCAGCTTTAAGACTTGTGGACTTCAACTCCCAGAATTCTCCAGCCAGCTATGCTGGATGAGAGATATGATATATAATATATGATATTGATATGATATGATATATAATATGATATATCAGATGAGATGATATACGATATGATATATGATATGATATATATGATATGATATGATATAAAACAACAGAGAAGGGAGGAAGGAAAGTTGGCCCAGGGTTTTTGTGTGTGTGTGAGCGTGAGTGTGATTATTTCAGAACAGGATGTCTTCCTTATTATTCGTGATTTACTTCATCACTTTCTGGCTAGTGGGGTAAAAATGACAAAATGCTCCTAAGAGTGGATGTCGAAATCCAGGACTTTTAGGTTGCAGCCAGTACATTTCCGCCTCCCACAATCAAGGAGCAGCTCTCAGAGCCAATGGTTCTCCGGATCTGAAAAGAGCATTAAGGTGGAAATACAATTTGATTGCTATGTACCATCTGTGTACATAGTAGCTTCTGATCTAAATTGCAATATTGCAATAAAATCACGGCACAGCAAAAGATATACAATTAATGAAGAAAATAAATGATAAACTACCTGCCGCGGTCAGAAATTCCCAGGTTTTTTATTTTTTTACTATCTGTTAAAAAGGCCACCATACATTATTTAAATTGCTTTGGCTCTCACTCAATAGGATTGTAAATAACTAATGGTCAATTTAAAGTCTAACAAATAATTTTTTTAAAATTTGAAACAACATACCATACTCAGAGCATGCCTTCAACAATATACAACCATAAACACCAAGATTTATCCAATAGCTAGCCCTAGCCCAAATGCTCAGGCAAGAACAAATGTCCACAATGTTTTATGAAAAGTCAATAGGGTGAGCTCAGGCTGTCTTGAATCTAGAGCAGGCCTGGTGACAGAAAAGGGTGGTTCCCATTAGAAGATGTTGTTTAACAGAGAGAACCTGGAGCCCACCCTATCAGATCTTGTAGGATGAACAGAAATGGTTGCAGACAGGCAATCTTAGATAACCTTTAGGTGACAATTAGCACCTTGAATAGCACTTAAAAGACCACTGGGAGCCAGAGGAGCTCACAAATAAAATGGGTATACCAATACACATCCATGACTACTCAGACCACTGCAACTTCCAAATTGTCTTCAAGGCCAACCTATATAAAGCACATTGCAATTTGGATGGGAATGACCAAAGCAAGAGTGACAATAAGTAGAGCCTACTGTTAATAGGAATTGGCATGTAAGATAAGGCCTCCTGTTCATAGATGCTCCTCAAGCAATAACTGAAAGTCTAGGAGGATCACCAATTTGGGTACCACCTTCCTCAGATTTATCAGGATCCATGAGAACATCCATATGCTCTCTTTATTTGCATAAGACAAACAGGTATGATGAAGTTATATTCATATAACACACCTGTCCATAGTTAACTGAATCTTGTTTTATTTAACCAATTTTCTGGATGCACACAACACTTGGAAGCATAATCTAACTGCAAAATGAGATATTGTACAACATATTCAAAATTATTGGATAGATTGTGATTCAGTGTATTATGCAAATATAGTTAGTCCAAAATATGTAGTGTAGTCATTTTCAAGTCTATCCTCCATCTGGAGCATACAAGGTTTATTATTGGACAGCCAGCATAACTATGGATTATGTCACTTTCAGATTATCTGAAATTAGAGGAGAAAGTTATTTAAAGATAGCTCTCTTTTCTATTCTATTCTATTATGGTCTATGCAAGGTAGATAACATGATATCTCTGATACTAATGAACCCATAGTGTGCACTAAGCTTGGTACACCTCACCTGCTTTTAAAAATATATTAGAAAACATCAACAATGGAGAAATAGCATACTATACACAAAGAATTAATCTCTAGGTAAAGTTAAAATCTTTCTTGTTAAACTCTACTGTGACTTCATGCATTCATACATTCTTATAATTTTCTTGTCAACAATACAGGATATTTGGCTCTTTCCATTCTTAAAAATTTCCTCACATATATACCTGCATGTCCAGTCCCCTATTTAAACATTAAGTAGCATGGCTAAAGATCTACTTAATCTAAAATTCAAGTGAAGTTTCTAGATTGTGCCACCTACCTGACCATCAGTCTTTTTTATTTTCAAGAATACATCTAAGCCACCACATAGATCTAAAAAAAAAATTCTAAAAAAGAAAAAATGGGAAATGGGTGGTGGAGGTGGTGAGCATCGTCATCACTTTGTTTTCTACTAGTAAACTGATGTTTTATAATTAGCCATCGCCACTATGGTAGTCATTCTGTAAAAAAAACATGGCTCTCTATGGCAGTCATTTTGTGAGAGGGTTCATGTTTTAAATTTTCCAAATGTAGCCACTGTTCTAAAGATTGCTTTCCCAAACATGACCAAAAACATTTATTTGGAAAACTTGCCTAATATCGACAAAATATAGTCCTTGAATATATTCCTCATCTGCATTAGTAAAATTCTACTTAATTCCTTGTAGTTAAGTGCCTAAAAAAGAATTACTGAACTCTCTCTGTAGCCCTATATCTTAATCAAGGACAACAGATACCAGTAACTGTCTAGATCTGGTGCCGATGTACAGTAAGAAATGAAGATACCAAATGATTAATTCTCTAGTAACACTGATAGAAAATACTCATAATTCTCAGGCCATGAATGTACTGCTATGCTGCTGTTCAAACATCTAAACAAAATGTGGAAAAGCTTGTGCTCAACCAGACAGTAAATCAAAAACCACAAGAGAGGAGTCCATGACCTTCTAGACACTGCTGAATTATATCTCAAAACTGGCATTGACCAGAAGTGAGGAATGAGGAGAGCTATAACTCAGTAATTGCCAGTTTTGCCACTCTTGAAAGGATGAGATGCTTTGATTTTTAGAGAAAGAAAGCTTAAAGCTCCTAGACAACTTCTGATATTTCCCAATATTACTTTTCTGAATGAAGTAGTTTTCATTTTAACCAAGGCACTTCTTATATTCGCAGATATCAGAAAAGGATTTGATTAAACACATGAAGCAATGATAGTTTGATAGCTTTTTGAGAATTTACTAAAATCTGCAATCTCTTATTTCATTCCAATCTCAGCTCTGCACAGCATATAGGACCCTCATACAGAACTGAAGTTCCCTTGATATTTCTTTCTTTCTCAGTCCCTTAACATTTTATCATTAATTTACATGTTAAAACCTTTGTTCTTTGAAATGCCACAGACTTGCATAAAATTGTGCAAAGTTCTCATGCAACATCAGAATTAGCACCCCAAAGAAGTGCTAGACTACTGATAACTAATGCAAGGCATATTTTTGAATTACAGCTCCTTTGATTCCCCCTTGGAAGAGGAAAAGGCGTGCCGTTAACCAATCCAAATAAACTTGCTTTCCTGATGCAAAGCATGTGTACATCTGGCTTCCTTATACCACTTGGCACTAGAAATCAAAGGACTGCAAAATAATGTTCCTCCAAAAATACTCAGTATATTTCCTGAGTGGTCAATGTGTCAACAAACTTTGGGAAAATTATGGATCTTTTATTTTTACGCCAAGATACTGAGGTTAGGATTACCTTGCCGAACACCTCTTAACTTTTAATTGAAAGATTACTGGTATATGAGGAATAATCTTTTATTACAGCTTCCTTAGATTTTCAAGATTCACTGTAGACTTATATGCTTCCTTTTGTACAGAAGCTCCAGAGAACATGGATACTGCTCCTATTTTCCCCCACACCACAACTCCAAGAGATATGAGTTGAGAATGCCTAATCCAAAACCATCCAGGGAACTTCCACGGCTGAAGGTGAACTAAAACCTAGGTTTCCTTATTCTAGACCAAAAACTTAATCCCTGTTTCGCACTCTAATTAGATTTTTACTCCGCCTTTCCGTTAAGATGTCCCAGGATGGCTTCTCTGGCGTAGTGGTCCTATGACATATCCAGCTTTCGCCGCATATTTCAACTATATTTGCATCACCTGATTGCACCACCTAGCTCACAGTTCCCTAGGGGAGCAAATTCCTACCCTTAGTGCTTTTGCGATAACCTATCTCGCGCATTTATAATGAACTCCGGGCTGTTTGGCTGGCGAGAGAAGACGCAACGCTTCCCCTCCTCCGCTCAGCGGACTGTAAACATTTCCGTCTCCGAACGCTCCCACTTTCCGCGCGGAGGAAAGAGCCCGCCCGCTATTCCAACACCTCCCTCCCGCGCTGACGCAGAGAACAAAACAATCAGCGGGGCCTAGAGCCCCGCCCCTCTCTAACTTTCTGCGCGGGGAGAATTGGAGATAGCGGCTTCCTTTTGCACGGCGCCGGCCAATCACGAGGCGGCGTGTCATTTCTCACCCAATCGGGAGAGGTGCTTTGGCGTCCGCCAGACGGAACCCCAGTTTCTGTGAGGTAGCCGCTTGCCTTCGCCTTCATTGGTTGATGCTGGTCACGCCCTCCCCCCGTGTGTGGAGGCGGAGGGGACGGCCGCTCATCGTCTGTGTCTCCCGATCTGTTTACTCCTCGCGCTCGGCTCCCCAGCGGCGGCTGAGTGGGTGGCGGCGGCGGCGGCTGCAGCAGCTGAGCCGGCGGCGCCGATCGGCAGCTGGGTCACCCCTCCCTTCCCCGCAACATCTGCCGCCTTCGCCCTTCCGACGCAGAGAGAGCGAGCGAGAGTTGCCCGGGCAGAGCCATGAAGACGGAGATTTCCACGGCCGCGGGCTTCATCACCCGCCTCCTCAGGACCCCCGGCGGCATCGGCGACGAGGAGCTGCGTTGCTTCAGCGAGTCCCTCCAGGAGGCACTCCGAGGTGAGGCGGCGGCGAGAAACGCCTGTCCCCGTCCCCGTCCCCCCCCACCACCACACACTTTCCGTCTCTTGCCTCAGTGCCGCCGCCGGGACGAGCGAGACGGAGCCCGGCGCCCCTCAGCCGCTGGCACCGCTGTGCTGAGCCCCAAAAGGACGTCCGTCCAGTCCCGTTCGCGGCGCAACGGAAACCTCTCGAGGCGCCTCTAACCGGGGACCCAATTCCCCGTTTCCCGCCACCTCCTGTCCCCTTTCGCGGCCCTCGCCCTGGAGCTACTTCGGGTCCCCTCCGCGCTCGACACCCCCCCCCCCCCAAGCCCTCCTATCGTTAGCGGGACACTCCTCGATGTCGGACTTTAGCCAAACGGCTTTTTCTGATCGACGGGATCGGTCCTTGCAACCCTCCGTCCCATCCCTGTTTGCCGTCCCTTGCCAGGCGATGTGTGTGTGGGGGGGGGGGGGGTTTGATGATCTGGTTCGGCTAATTCCGGAGTGCCCCAGGGCCGGCTGTGCAAGGCTGTAACTCTTCTCTCGGTTTTTTTTTTTTTTCTTTCCTTTGTTCCTCTTTGCAGATCATTATAAGCACCACTGGTTCCCCTTGATGCCCTCCAAAGGCTCTGGGTACCGCTGCATTAGGATCAATCACAAGATGGACCCCTTGATAGGCAAGGCAGCAGGCATGATTGGACTAAGCCGCGAGAGACTCTTCCAGCTCCTGCCCAGCGAACTAACTCTCTGGGTAGACCCGTTTGAAGTGTCCTATCGTATAGGAGAAGATGGGTCTATCTGCGCCCTCTACGAAGGCCCTAAACCAGCCATGAAGAATGCCAAAGCTCTGGAGAGCAGAAGCAGCTGTAAAGAGGAGTGGAGAATTGGCAGAGCCAGCCCTTCCAAGAACTACAACATGATGACAGTTTCCAGTTAAAAAAAAAAAAAAAACATTCCCTGTACAATGATGTATGTATGTATCCCACTTTGATAATGATGTTAGATGATGTAATTGATATGTTGATTTTCACCCCATAGTCATTAAAGTTGTAGTACTACTGCCAAACTCTTTGTTTTGTGGCCAAGGGCTAATGTATAAAAAAAAAAAACAGTTCTTTTACATGTTTTCTGAATTGTATACTGTAAATGAAATTGTACAGTCAATGCAATTATTTTACAGATTTATATTTTGGAAAAAAAATCCTTGGCTATTTGTAATAAAAATGAAATTAATTTCATTTATTTTTTATTTTTATAATGCCTTTTACTTTGCAATAGCATTCCTACATCATCATTGCACTTCTTGAGCAATAACATGGGGGTGGACATAAGAAAGAAAAGAGAGAGGGAGATGTGGTTGGGCATTATACACTTTAATAGGAGGGATTTTTAAAACTTAACCAATAATTTGGCTGCACAAACTATTGTATTTGGGGATGTAAATATTGCTGTGCAAAACAAGTATACTATGATTAAATATCCAGAATACTTTTTTAAAGTTCCCCCAAAGTTTTCAAGCATGGAATTTTGAGTATTGTAGAAATTTGCTGAATGGTTTATTCTTGCCACTTTGGTCAAAAATCTATTAAACGTTTTAATGTTTTAATATATCCAATATATATTAAATTTAACAATTATTCAAGTCTTCAAAATATAATTGTGAATGCTTTCTTGGGATTAAACTGTCTAAGTTTGTTCCTTTTCAAACCTAATGACACTCAGCACCTTACATGAATGGAATTTCATGTCAATTAAAAGTATTCTCAAAGCAATTGTGATTTCAGTTCAAATAGGTCAATTTGATAACACATTTTAATCCAGTATTTAAATCTATTTACCTACTCTCTGTGATATTCAAAAATGTTTGCTGCTGATCTACTCAAAATTAAATTTAAAAAGAATCTCACATTCAGTGTTTTAGAATCCCAAAAGCTATTTAAAAACCTCTCCTAAGGCCTTTGTCATATCAGGTAGAGTTTGGTTTTGTATGTAATGAATACGAGCATTGTAGGTTGTTAAACTCTCTAAGCTATCTTAATATGTCACATTACCAAGGCAAAAGGTGCAGTTAAGGAACAAGTCTGGACAGATTCAAAGTGACACGTAGAATGAATTGAAAGAGTGGAATCTTAATTGTTTTCTAATTCAGTAAATACAAACTCTGTTGAAAATGGAGATCTCTAATAAAAACAGTTTAATAAACTGCATAACATTTTAAAATATATCATGAATATATTAAAATCACTTTAACTTAAAGGTACATTGAGATTTTTTTTCCTCATTCAATTGTGACCAATTCTCAGAGAGTGCCTGGACAAGTCTCTGCAGTTTGCTTGGTGATTTGTTTTCAGAAGTAGTTTGCCATTTTCGCTTTCCTAGGGCTGAGAGAAAGCCCAAGGTCACCCAGTTGGCTTTGTTTGTAGCCAATTGTCTTAGAACCACCACACCAAACTGGTTCTCACTGAGGTTATTGTCTGCCTTTGAAAACAGCTGTTTAATTTACAGGGAATGAGCTTGTTTCTTTTTTTCTTTTTTGTTAATGCAAATCAGTAGTATTTTGTATTACAAATCCTGGTAAGTTCATGAAATTTAAGAAAGTTAAGTTTTTGAATGCCACTCAAGCAGTGTCAGTATCATCACTCTGTCACAGAGATATACCCCCTCAAGGATCATCTCACCCTTCATATCCAAAAGGACAGCCATGATTGCTATAATTGAATCTTATCAATCTATGTTATATACTGTATATACATCAAGCATAAATCATATTTTCATAAATGAAAATATATTCCCCTGAATTCTGTAGTAGAAACCCAGAACAACATAAAAACCCAGAATTAAAACTCCAGAGAAAGGATTATATATATTGCTTTTCTGTAATGTAAACCAAGTGGGTGGAGATAAATTATCAGCGTTATATATTTGTGCTTAGAAGAATATTGTTTTTTTCTTTCCTCTTCCTTCCCTCCCACCGTGTATATTGTTCCAAAACTGGAAGTTTACAGAACATGTATTAGCTACTAAAATCATTTAAACATTCACAAAGATAAAAAATTATATCAAGAACATTTGTTTTAATGTATTGGTGTTTGTTCATAGTATGCCAGTAACATGCATGCCAAAGTGTTCTAAATAAATCACTGAAATACTTCTGAAAACTAGCCTGCCAAGGGGTTAGCAGTATTAATTTGCTTGCCATGGAGAAAAAGAATCCCTATTTTCTGATGTCAAACTTTGACTGATGTCAAAATTCAGCCTAGCATTTTCTTAGCAGTCTACTTGGGGGAAAATGGCTTTCTGCAACTCCATTGATTTCTCTCGCTAGTCAGCTTGGTTTTCCTGCTAGCGATGGAGGACACTTGGAACAGTTCATATAGTGGAATGCAGCTCCTAGTCACCCATAAGCTACCAGGTGTGATGTTTAATATAAGTGTATAGAGATGTTATATGTCACTTACATATCAGTATAAATATATAGTAGGGATTTTTAGTCTTGATTTTTTTTTTTTTTGCTAACTTTAGTCATAAAGGTTATTTTTACTTGGTTTCTAACATATAATTTCTTAGCCACAGTATATTATTATTCATACTAATACATAATTCTTCATATTTCAAATGCTATTTGATCCCTTAGATATGTAATACAGGACTGGAACTTATCTGTCCTGTGTCTTGTTTGCTGACCTACCTCTCAGTAGTCCCTCTTGACCTATGACATCTATTTCTGAACAAACTGGGCTGTAGAAATGTCTGTTACCAATTTCACGGTGCAAAAATTATTCTGCTACTATAATTTCACATGTAATGGCGCTAAAATGGTTATTTGGAAACACAGATTTAAATAATGCATTATTACTAAAATGTAATTTAGAAAGGGTATTCAATAAGAGACACACATCACATTAAGTCTGCTCATAATCATGCTTACTGTACACCTGATGCATGTAGAATGATGAACATTGTGTGAAAAAGGAAATGCTACTGTACATTGGAGCCCAAACTGTTCTAAATATGTTGCTTGGGGTCTTGTCTGTCTTGTTCCACCTGTCCCAGATGTCAGAGTAAGCAAGAAAAAAAAATATAAAAGGCTATATTCTATAGTGTAAAATACACATTTAAAATAGGATATCATTTTAATTTTAATAGGCCCCTTGAAAGTATGAGAAAAAGAAGAAATCTCCACACATAATAGGCAGTAGCCAGTGATGCAATGTTAAGTCCAAAGGAGAAAAAAGGTGTACCTGGAAGCAAAATGTTTTCATAAAAAAACATACTTGATTATTTTATATTCTTCCACATCAGTTAAATCCAGGTGTACTTGAACAATAACAAGTTAACAATAACAATATAAACATTATTTATATCAAAGCTATAATTAAAAATGCCATTTACAAACAATAAAATTAGTCATTTAGCAAATTTACTAAAAATCACCATATAGGGGGTGTGCGGGGAGGATTGACATGTCAAGAGCTTTATGTGAGGTATGAATGACCCTTCCTCGACAAGGAGATAGGTACAGCAGGGCCCCCAAGAAGGGGCAAGTTCAACCCTGGCAAGTTTAGGATGTGTGGACTTCAACTCCCAGAATTCGCCAGCTGGAATCCATCAGTAAGATGGGACCCAAAGAGGAGCTGTTGAGAGAACGCCTGAGACAGCAGCAGGCATGGGAGGAACTTCAGGCAAAGGAAGTGCCATGGGAAGACAAGACCCTGGATTAGATGATTATTGATAGATAGTTGAGATGATTGACATTGGGAAATCCTGCCAGTAGCTGGACTAAATGAGAGACCTGAGGTATTGCTCATATTAGCAGAAGAACAGGCACTAAGCACTGAAACACCATAGAAGAAGGGGGTCTATCACACTGGATTGGTAGACTAGTATGCCGAGAGGCCTCAGAGGAGTCCAACGCATAATGGAATGGTGTAAAATGCAGGCCGGAACAGCATATACTGAATGGTACCAAGTATATGCTGGCATTATGTACAGAAAGAGATTCCATGGAAAGTTGTAGAGAATAACTTTCTTGCTAAGATCTTGGGAAAGTTTCTTGCTAAGATCTTGTGGGACTTCCAGGCAGGCAGGCAGATACTGGCCAATGAACCAGACATCACGATAGTAGACAAGGACCAGAAGACAACAGTGATGATAGATATAATGGTGCTAAATGACAGCAACATCAGGAAGGAATATGAAAAACTGAAGAATACTGAAGGAGGAACTAGAGACGATATGGAAATGTCAAAATGGTCCCAATGGTGGTAGGAGCACTCAGGACTGTGATTTCTAAACTGGAAGAGTGGCTCTAACAATCCCAGGAACAACATCAGAGTTCTCCGTCCAGACAAATACAGTGCTGGGAACAACTAAGACAGGGGTCCCCAATCCCTGGGCGGTGGTCCACCATGTGGTGTATTCGGAATTGGGCTGCATGACTGGCTGGAGCATATGTGTGCATGCGCACAACACAACTTCCATGAGTGGCGGACACTTGTGCATGCTGACCCGCGCTTGCATGGCCAAGTTCCCCCCTGCCCCCTAGCTGGGCCGCCAAGCTGCAAAGGCTGGGGACCGCTGAACTAAGACATTGCACAGAACCTTCCAGCTCCAAAACCTTCTATAGAGGACTGGAAATTGAGGAAGACACACACACACACACACACACACACACACACACACACACACACACACATACACACAGAGGTATATGTCTGCATTGTTCTTCTTGTGAAAATTAATGACTGACAAATGTTCCTCTTTCCCATATTGTTGCTCTATGAAATAATAGCTGAAAATTACCTGAGACCTCTATCTCCATTCATTCCCAGTTTGAACAGTAATCTGTGATACCTCATTACTAATGATTTTTTTTTCTGAAGTATGAAGGAAAGCTTGTATTTCTGTGTCATCTTTAGACTCCATGGTCCACTATAGTTGGAGGTTTAATTGTTTGGAATATAGATCAGAACTTTTCCTGTGATGATATCAGGAGACAGCCCAATTGGGTCTGAATTAATAATAAAATTATTATATAGAGAGCTATTCCTTCCGTTATATCTTCAATTTTCCCTCCATTGCGGTTTCATCTATGAGGGAGAGGAGTGGTTTAAAAACGTAATAAATAAATAAATTATAATTAGCTATCATATAAAGTTTGTCTCTAGTGTGTTCTATTTAATATTATGTTGTCACTGAGGGTGAGTTCTGTTTGTTGGCCTGAAAAAGAACTTAAATGTGTACTCAGTAAATATTCAGCCAATGTTTTCATTAGCCTTACCCAATTTGGCATTCCCCAGATGTCTTAGGACTGCATAAATAGGAATTCTGGGAGATGCTATATCAAAACAAGTGCAGAGTTTCATCTATAGAAAGCGTAGTTAAAAGAATCCTTAAATACAAGAACTGAGGACTTTTTTAGCAAATCGCATTTTGAGGCAATTCTTCAAATGTACATGAAGATAAAAACTTAAGAGTCTTGCTGGATCTGATTTGTATAGCATTTCAAATAAATGACTGCAAAACTGAATTACAAAAAGTTGGTCAATCACTGAGTAGCACATATTACATGTTTCTGTGCCTCCTTTTTTGCCATCTAGTGTTCAACCATTTTTTTGTACCCCAACAGCCACATCTCATTATAATTCATATATTTTTAAATTTATATTATTTATGTTGTCACTTCACATCACATCAGAAAGTTTGTAGATATATAAGCATGTTAATGGAAAGCCAATTCTGCAGTATATTGCCAGGGGGAGGGTGGGATAAAATTAAATAATCCATTTGAGAATTAAGAGAAAAAAATACCTCAAACGCTTAAAAGTGTCTTTTTTTGAAGGGCCAGTACTGGTCTTTCAAAAGATAAGACTTTGTAAATGTTTACATCTGACTCATTTAAAGGAAGCATGTAAGTGGTACTGTACTGCCTTGGCAGCGTGTGGAAATTTCCCTTATATGAAGCTTCCTCTGAGGTTCTCTCGCAACTTGTTGGCATCAGTGAAAAGAACATTTAGAATAGATTTTTGTTATTGGTCTTTTTGTCTATTCCGCCCTCTTTGTTCCATCACATTCTATTACTTGGATATTTTCCTGATGTTAAGCTTACTACACAGGAGAATTTTGAGTCTGCAGTGCTGATTTGGACAGGAGGGCTCAGTTTTTGTCTAACGCTCATTTACTATTGAGTTATGTAAAGCAGTGGCCCCAAACCTTTTGGGCACCAGAGACCAGTTCCATGGAGAGAGGTTTTCCGTGGACCAGAGGGGGCATGGTTTCATGTGCTGCCTGTATCCTGTGGATGGGGCTTCACTTGATTGCGCGGACCATTTGCTGACATGCCGCGGATCAGTGTCAGTCCATGGACCGGGGGTTGGGGACCCTTGATGTAGAGGCTGAAATTAAGAAAGAATGTCTCTCTTAACTTTCAAAAAGTTCTTCACCCAGTTCCCCTAGTTTCTTTGTTGATTTGTGGCATATTCTTTAACTAATCATGTACATCCATAATTGTGAGGAATGATACTACTGGTAGTCATTTTCCAATATCTCTAGAAAATAAGAGGTGGGGGGAGTCTGTGTTAATGAGAAAAGTGCCATTGGCTTCAGTCATTTCTCACTGAAAGTAACTTTGTATTTACTGAATAAAAAACAGAGACATATAGTGAATCATATTTTGTTTATTCCTTTTTCTTTAACCGAAAGGAAAAAAAAATCTGGAAGCGAGAAGGGAGAAAAATGTTTCTGGCATATGCCCCATCTGCAGTAAACAAGTGCAGTATTAAGAGTCAGGAAGTTTTGGCAAACTAAATACTTAGTTTATGCCAAGTGCGTAAGAACTCATTTGCCCTGGGGCGGGGGGTGAGCATTTGCCAGTGCTTGCTTCGTTTAACATATCTGGGAAACACACCTGGAGAAAAACTGAAAAGTTAAAAAGCTAGTTTTATGAGTTTCAATTACTTCTAAGCTACTTTAATTCTTAGCAGATCAACATAACTTTTCATAATTAATCCTTCTGTTAAAGGAATGGCTAGAATTTCCTTCCTTCCTTCCTTCCTTCCTTCCTTCCTTCCTTCCTTCCTTCCTTCCTTCCTTCCTTCCTTCCTTCCTTCCTTCTGCATAAACCACATAATCTTCCCTGAAATTTAAAAAAAGTATTCTGGATCACATCCTTAAAACAGTACACCTATAGTGACATTATGGTCGCAGTTCTAATGCAGCTGTAAGAAGAATCCATCTATCTTGCAAGCCTGAAGTGAAGTACTAAACTAAAGATTTAAGCTAAAGAATTAAATATTTGACTCTCACAATACAACTCTACTAAAACAGATTTCTCTAGGGAGAAATAGAATCGGCACAACAGGAAGAAACAAATGGATTTAAGAATTTCTTAAATTTTAATTATTGATGCATATTTGCATATTGCTTCAACTGTATCAGAAATTACAATAATGTTTCTATTTGCTCTGTTAAGTTTTGTCCTCTGTTTTTGGACTTTCTAGAACATTTTAGGGGGCCACTTAGGAGACTTCTATTAATTGTTAAATAGTTTGTAATAAAAAAGATTTTTTTTAAAATTAATGTGTTATATTTGATTAAACAATAACAAAACCAACTAAAGATATGAATTGAAATTATTGGGACTAAGTGATTAAATTTGATATGTAAATTAACATGCAAAAATATTCTTTGGGGATGTTAAGATCTCATAGCCCTCATTGCTTTATGTTCAATGCCTCTACCACTATTTTTCCACAGATTGGTAAAATGGAAGGATAGAGGGAAAAAAGTACTATAAAAAGAGAGAAGGGGAAGGGTGGGGAAGAGGGGCTAGAGAATCTCAGTGTGAATGCTTTGGACAACTACAGTAGTTCTTGGTGAATTTTCTTCCTCTTGTGTTTGATTTTATGGCAATTTTTCCCTCCTGTGCAACTGAATGGTTGAAAATCTCCCAGAAGCCTCCATTTTTAGTTTTGGGGTCTCAACAAACATTCAGAAAATAATCTGAGGCTCCTTCCAAAGAGACTGATGTGGAAACTCCCATTTGGTATCTCTATAACATATATTAAAAAAAAATGAAAGAAAGAGCAAGATAAAGTTGCATCTAACCTAAAAATTCAAATATAACAAGAGTATAAACTGAGTCATTATTGTTAGGAAAGGCAGAACCTAATTTTGGAGATATATATGTGCAACAAAATTATTGTGACTAAATAAGGTTGGCAGAATTTTCTGCATTACTTGCAAATTTCAGCAACATTAGTATAGTTCAAAGCCTCTTGCGATTTGCATCTTTCTGGGGTTTTTTCTCTGTTTTTAATTCAGTGTATCTCTTCATGGACTCATGAAATATTACTGAAAACAGCATGGAGCCCACTTACTATATATTCCACAGCTGTTATGTTGAACGATTGTTCTGTTGAATAGGACTCGTCCCACTTTGTGCTTTGCTAGTCTAGATCTATTTGAAGAACTTTATCTACACTTCGGTAGCCCAGTGATCTTAATAAAAGTGCTTATATAAGTGACACCTTTATTTCATTTGATTTATTTCTATTTTAGGGTTACAGTATCTGAAAAATGGTGATATTCATCCTTATGTCAACAAATTTCCACTCACAACAGAACTTTCCGGACCATCTCTGCAAACTCCTGCAGTCTCAAATCTGGTCTGAAGTGTTCTCCAACACTTAAATATCACAATTTATCTTCTCAGAAGAATGAAACAGAAGATTTATTTTTCTTTAGTTTCACAAGCAAGAAACAATCATGAAAGGTTTAGGTTATATTACATCTTATTTGCATGTATTGCTCCATTTTTGCATAAAGATGGAATTACTATTTTCATTTATTTAGCTTAGGTGTCAAGCGATATTGAGAATGAGGAACAGCCTAATATCACTCTTAACATCAAAACTGTATGTTTTCAGTTTTCAGTCATATCTGTGTACTTGTACACGGAATAGCACTGTTCTCAAGCCAGAACTCAGTACCGTTGGAGTTTAGAACAAAAATGGATTTTGCAAATGGAAACTGAGTATTTATTTGATTTTTACCTTTTTTATTCCCTGGGGCTTATGTGACACACTGTTCTAAAAGACTCTGAGCACATACAGTGTTTCTCACAGTAAGAAGCCTATAAGCAAAGCAGCATGGTACAATTAAATTACAAATTCAGTCATTCTGACACTCAAGGAACACTCAAAATTACAAACAGAAAAGAAACCCCATACTAGAGGAGTCCACTTCTCAAAGCTATTCCAGGGACCTCTAGAAAAACCATATTTTAAAGGCTTTCCTAAACAGAAAGGGCACGGAACAGTTCAGAGGTCTGCTGTTCCAAAGAAATAGGCTGTCAATGAGAAAGCTTATCTACTTTTCACTGGACAGTAGTCCTTGTTGATTCTATCTTCTTCCACAGGAATTTTATATAGTAACATGAGTAACATGTGCAGTATGTCCTAAACTGTATTGCCAGGTATAAAAATATCATCATATGCAAAAATTTACATGCCTGAAAAATATTGTTGCAAATAGACGTAAAGGTTTGTACCGTATTTTGATTAGGAAAATACCCAAATAAAAAAACATGAAATATTTTAGTCTATCCATAAACAGAAATTAACTCTAATTAAAGAAAATATTGGTAAAAGGAACAGTATTCAAGTAATGAGAAGTGTTTCACAGCAAGAAGTGCAGTCATTTAAACATACTGGTCTTTTTGCAATATTTTTGATTGCCAATTTAATGGATTTTTTTTTTTTTTTGGTTAATAGCATTTCAAAAGACAATGGAAAATCAAAAAACAAGTACATTTCCAAGCCAATGAAAGAGAATATTTGTAGCTCAGGGTTGAAGGACCCCTCAAATTTCCAAGATTCACGTTGGTTGGAGAAACTACTTTTGCCACCTTTATATAATGAAGGGAATGAATGAGTACTAATTTCTTCAAAACTGTCAATAATTACTAAATTGTTCTTAATGAAGAACAATTTTCTGGTTTATTTGTGGTGCGTTCTTGAGATAAAATAAAATAGTTCATTTTACTACTATAACTTTTATTATTTTGAAGATATTATTTTTCGAAGGACATTCTTTGCTTTTCTTGTTAAATTTATCTGCATAAAAATCAGCAACTGTATAATGGTGAGTTTCCCATAAATTTATTCGTATTCATAGACGTTTCTTTTTCTTTGAAGGATGCTTGCACATAGCATTCAATCTCTTTAGGAATGGATGCTTATTATTTATTTACTTAATTTATGATATTGGTCACCCAACTTTAGTGGATTCTTATGCATGTTGCTGTGGAGTAGGGAAGAGAGGATGATAATAGTCAAAATATTGTTTAGAATCTCTCAAGATTCACTACAAATAATATTTGAACTTTTGCATTGTGTATTTGCCTTCAAATATGATGTTTTCATATAACATATAGAATTAGCCAAGTAATAGCCCCAGAGAAATAGTTATAGTAACGTATTGGAACATAAACACACTGTGTGGCCTTTTGAAGAACAACATGTTTATTATGGCATAGGTTTCAGTTGATTACAATATAAAATATTAAATTAAATGGATACAGAACATGGGCAGATAAATAATTTGTGGGCAGGATATAAGCAGTAATGATAATGGAAAATAAAAAGAAAAAATACAGAGAATGACAATTATATATATGTCATAGGAAATGGCAGTTGTTAAGCCTCCCACCAGCCAGTACGCTCCCACAGAGAAGGGCTCCTCTGGGTGCTGTCGGCCAAACAATGTCGGCTAGCGACCCCCAGGGGGAGAGCCTTCTCTGTGGGGGCACCTGCCCTCTGGAACGAATTGCCCCCCAAGATACGAAGGATTCCCGACTTACACACCTTTTGTCGTGCCCTCAAGATGCTTTTATTTCAACAAGCTGGGCTGGCCTAATTTTTAATCTTTTGATTTTTAACTTTTAATTTTTTAAAACTGGTTGTTTTATCCTAATAGATATGGGCCAAATTATTTAATATTTCTTAAATTGTTTTTTAAATTTTATATCTGTGTGTTTTATCTTGGCTGTACACCACCCTGAGTCCTCCTGGGAGAAGGCCGGTATATAAATTAGATAAATAAATAAATAAATAAGCAACCTTAGTTAATCCTCCAGTCAGACCTAAGTAGTATTTGGAAGGGTGACCACCAGGATATTGCAGAGCTTTGGCTAGTCTGAAAAGCTGAAAAAAATCCTAAAAGAGTTGTAAAAATAAAGGTGTGATATACATTTCATTAATAAATATCCAGAAATGTATCCATATACTTTCCAGGAACTACTATAAGTTCTTGTAAATAATTATAATTACATTTTACAAAAGAAATACTAGAAATAGCACATATATTCTGATACTGAAAAACAAATTCATATACGTAGCATGGTTAAAAACAAATCCTATTGTTGGAGAATTCCAAACAGAAAGAAAATAAAGAGCATTTTCCCACACTCTGCCTCAATTATACATACACTATATTAGGTTTCTTTCCTACAAGATACATATATCTTTTTACAAGTAAATTTGAGCTCTGTTGCTACTTACTCCTGAGTAAATACAGCAATAGCACGTAGTCTTATAGACCACTCCAGATGTGTCAAACTCGATTTCATTGAGGGCCGCATCAGGCTTGTGTTTGACCTCGGAGGCCCAGGAGGACCATGACCAGGGGGCTCGACATCACTCGGGTCAGGGGGCCCTGTGGTGGCCCAGGCACTCTGCCAGCAAAAGCAGGAAGGGCCACACGTAGCTTTCCCAAGCACCATTTTCACTAACAAAGGCACTACGGATTGGTCCTTTACTATTTCCAGGGTGGCCCTGTGGGCCAGATCTAACTACCCCGCGGGTCAAATCCAACCCTCAGGTCTTGAGTTTGACACTCCTGTACCACTCCATAGTGCTTTACAGTGCTCTCTGAGCGGTTTACAATGTCAGCATATTGCCCCCAAGAATTTGAGTCATCATTTTATCAACTTTGGAAGGATGGAAGGCTGAGTCAATCCTGAACAAATTCCTGACTGTGGGCAGAATTAGCCTGCAATACTGCATTCTAACAATGCGCCACCAGGGCTCCTAACTAAAATCTCTATCAGGGCAAATTCAACTTCTGGTGACAAGTTTATGTTGTTTTCTTGACAAGTAAGAACACAAAACATAGTGTGCTATTGTTCTCTTCTTGGAAACAGGTGTAAGACCTCTTGCATGTAAGTAGAACAGAGAAATAATTATGTAGCTTTTAGACAGAAGACAGTTTTGTATTACAAATTAACACTCTACTCCTCTACACTAATGCAGCAATAATAATAGACATAGCACTATTGTGCATCCTTGAAACACTCAAAATTGCTCTTGTGGATTCTACTTGTGGATTCTACTTGTGAAATGTGTGGCACTATCCAGTCTTTATACTGTACATCTTAAAAATTGCATTCTCCCTTCAGAATTCATAGTTCTCCTTTAATTTTTTAAAAATAAATTTATTACACTTTAAAAAGGTTACATTTAATGCATATTAATCAATCATATATATGTGTGTGTGTTTTTCTGTCGAAGCACCTGGTCTACCCCAATATGGGAGGGAGCATACTGCTTCCCTTTCGCCTTTCAGCTCCAATCCATGATAAAGAAATTTATTTCTTTATCAGCAAATATAAATTTGATATATATGTATGTAGCAGGGGTGGGTTCTACTTACCTTTACTACTGGTTTGCAATGGGGCCACGCGTGTGCGCTCTTCTATGTGCGCTCTTCTGCGCAAGCGCAGAAGCATTTTTATGACATCAGGGTCAGTGGGCGGAGCCTCCCACCGGTTTTCTTACCGGTTCTATAGAACCGGTGCGAATCGGGGGCAACCCACCACTGGTATGTATGTATATATCATATATACACGTCATCTTCAGGCTGGTGTTATCGGCTTCGTGCTTCTAGGAGCAATGTGTGATCGCAGCTGTTTCTTCCTTTTAACTGCCAGTGGGGGTGTGAACTGATTGGGTGGAGCTTGGCTGTGTTCTGATTGGGTGGAGGTGTGTTCTGATTGGTTGGGGGCTTGGCTGTGCTCTGATTGGTTGGGGGCTTGGCTGTGCTCTGATTGGATGGGGGTGTGTTCTGTTTGGATGGGGGCTTGGTTGTGCTCGAGTTAGTCTGAGTTGCAGGGGGATTTGAGCTGGTGACCTGCATTGCTGTTGTTTGGCTTCACCTTCATAGTCGTGCCACATCTTCATGGTGGATGTCAGTTTGCTTCATGTATGGATTGGAGGGGTTTAAAGTGGCTAATGATGCAGCTGTTTGTGGTCGTGCCTCATCTGTGTGGGTTTGAGTTTGCTTTTTGCGTGGATGTGTGGTGGTGACATCCTGTGTGGTTTTCGTGAGTGTGGGTCTGGTGTCATTCTTTGTGTTAGGGACTCGTTTGTCAATAAGGGCGGGTTTCCAAATGGCTGGTAGGCGGGAGGTATCATCTTGCTTATTCATGCTCTGTGGGCGTTTTTCTATCTCAATGGCTTCTCTGATTATTCTGTTGTTAAAGTCAGGCGATAGTTCTGGTCTTTTTAAAGTCAATTTCATGTCCTGTGGCTTTGGACCAGGGAAGAAGTTGGTTCCTCTTTTCTGACTGAGTCTTTTCTGACTCAGTCTCTTTTCTGACTGAGTTCTTGGAGGAACCAACCAATTGTGTCTTTTATTTGTTCATCCTTCATTTTTAAATTTAGTAAAAAGTGATATACCTTAATTAGTTTTTCATCAGAGTTCCAGGGTCTTATCAAAAAGTGTTTATCCTTTATAAAAGCCATACTTTTTTCATATTTATATCATATCTAGATTGTATTTGCAACTGAGGCCACCATGATAGTATAATGCCCTGGTCTTCAAGCTCTTGCTTCGATTTTAATTTCCTTTCAGTGTCCAAAATGTCTTTATATGTTACAATTTTTTCAGACTTTACCAGATGGATATGTGAAGGCTTCCATCGTTGAGAACCATTCTGGGATTTTCAAATGTATTTTAGGTTTTATTTTTTCCCATACAGATATTAGTGAGTTTCTTATATAGTGATTTTGAAAGTATCTATGGATTTTATTCTTCTCATACTGTTCTGACCTAGGCTCCCTTAAAAAGCAGGAAGCAGGAATTGGTCCCAGGAAAACCTTTTTTATTTACATGACTGTGAATTACTTTCATTCACAGTTAGCAAGGTCTATCCAAACAGTTTTTCAAAAGAATATTTATCAACACACCTTATCTCTTTTGGCAAGCTGCCACGAAACTTGGTTCCAAATGCAGAGTAAGACAAAACTTGGCACAGAGTCTCTTACAGTCACAAACAGAATTTTCAACTCTTGAAACTACTGAACGAACGAATTGTTTCCTGCAAAAGCCCCCTCCCCGTTCGCCCCTCTTTTGTTTCCTATGGGAGGGGCCAATCATCTCCAAGGTGCGGCTTTACTCCAAAGTCGACCCTGCTTTCTGAGTTGTTCTTGTCTTCTGGCAGCTCTGCGCTTGCGCACACTGGGAACAGGCTCCAGCTGTTCCTCTGCCTCACTGCTGTCTATCTCCCTCTCTGCCTCTAATGCAGAGCCCTCATCCAAGCTTTTCCCAGCTCCCAGGACTGGCCCATGTTCCTCCCCAGCCTCCTCACTGTCTGATTCTGCTGCCAGGTCTGCTGGCCCCCGGCGGGCCACAACACATACCATAGGAAGGCACGCCATCCTAGTTGTAAATCATGTCCTTCTAAGTATAACAGTCTCTTGTGCCTAAGGGTCCACTCTTTTAACCATGTTATTACATATACTTGGTAATATAAAAACCAATATGGTAATCCAAACCCTCCATTTTCTTCAAATTGTTGTAGCATTTTCAATTTCAATAAATTTTAGAGTCAATTTGTTCAAATCATCAAAGAATTTCTTTTCAATTTTAACAGGTACTGTTTGGAACAGGAAAAGCAGTTTTGGTAGGATATTCATTTTTATCGTGGCAATCCTTCCTAACATTGATAAATGTAGGTTTTTCCAAATCTAATTTTATTTGCTTAAGTAGTTTTATATAATTGTCTTCTTTTATCGTTGCGCATCTTGTAATGATAAAAAATATTAATTTTTTATCTCCATGTAATGTAAAGAAATGTGGATTTAGTTTAGATACTCTATAATAATTAAGAATTATGATTGTTAAGCTGCCCAAAGTTATCTCACCAGGCTCAAAGGTTGACTCTCTCTCACACACACACACACAAACACACACACACCTGATATTCTAACAGTGTTATTAGAATAGGTAGCAATAGGTACAGTTAATACTAGGGAACTACTGACCCTAAAAGCTAAACTAAACAGTTTTACACTGTTTGTAAAGTTTCTATAAATCTGGGACTGGGAGGAGGCTCTTTTGGAAATAATTCCACAGTATCAAGGCTCATAACAAGAATGCTCTAGTTTCCTTTCCAGTTGTAATCTGGAACAAACAGAGTATTATTAATGTAATGATCAACACTGATTTTGAAGGCACATTTGGCATGCCAATTATATTTCCTTTTAAAATGGTGAGGCTTCGGTCCTATTCAGGACCTATTCAGCAAAGTTCTCAGATAGGGTTCATACTGAGGGAGCCATGGATTAAAACAGTGCCACCAAATTAAACCCTCCATATGATAAAGTGTCAGTTGCTTCATTCCCATGGAGTAGACCGATACCATGGCCAAGAAGAAACCAAAACTTAATGCCATAACAATTTGTTACATCTTTAGGGTGCCCCAAAATACTGTATCTGGTAACCTTTAACAGGAAAAATGCATGAAATACATGCTATAATAGATATCTACTATTATTCTAGCCACTAGATGGTGCTTTTTTTCTTTACAGTATATATACAATAAATGCCAGAGAAAGGTGTTGAAAATCTTTTTTTTCCTTGAGGAAAATGTCCTTGTGGTTTATAGTTTTAATCAACAGTAATCTAGGTGGGAGATGAGATGTCTTACTAATGTCACACCCCCCGTTCGCTGTTTTACCCAAAAGGAAACGACGACTCGGATACCAGTTTTTGTATGCATGTAGTCTTTAATCCGGTCAGGTCACAACGGCAACGGCGGGTGACATTGGTGCGCTGAGCACAAAGTCGGCGTTGGGAGCGGCTGCCTCCCAACGCAATTTAAACATTCGCGCCGTCAAAGTAAACGCCCTTCCGGGTTGGGTGGCTACGGCGCATGCGCCAGAGCTCCGCAGAAGCGGAGCGGCTTTTAAAGTCCTATCCCTATCCCGGCCGCAGGGGTGACCGTCCGCCTGTGTGCCTGAATTATCACCCCCCTTCACCACCGTGACTATACAACGCCGCCCAGGACCCCCCCGTAGTGCCGCTGGCGAGTGCACGAGCCCAGCTGCGGATCCAGAGGTTGAGGTCAGGATCGCTGAGATTCGTCGAGGTGTCGAGGGCTCTCGACAGGCGGCTCCCCCTACCAGGGCTGCTCCTGGAACATAGAAATGGACATATTAATAATATTACTGAGATACCGATACCCTCCCCTTACGGCTTGGGTTTATGTGGATAGTGCGTATGGAATAGCTTAATCAGCCGATTGGCCTGCATGTTATCAGCCTTGACCCATGAGGCATCCTCGAATGGGTACCCCTTCCATTTGACTAGATACTGTATAGTGCCCCCCCTACGTCTGGAGTCCAGGAGTTCTTCTATTTCATAGCACTTTCCATCTATTGGTCCAGGTCTGGGTAGGTTGTCCCGAATAGCATCAAGCGGTTTTAAAAGGCTACTATGAAAGACTGGGTGGACCTTACCCAGTAAGGGTGGTAGTTTTAGTTCTACGGTAACGGGGTTGATGACCCGTACTATGGGGAACGGGCCTAGATATTTCGGGCCTAGTTTTTTGCTAGGTATACGTGGTTTGAGGTACTTTGTAGACAAAAAGACTTGTTCCCCTACTACAAACGGTTTATGACCGGCCCTTTTTTTATCTGCTTGACGTTTGTACATTTCTGTTGCTTTATTTAGAGCTGCTCGTATATGTGGCCATTGGTTCCAGATGTGGGTAGCCCACCTATCTGGTGCCAGCTGGTCCTGACTCCGGACCTCTAGCTCAGGTATTGCGGGAAACTCTTTCCCTGACACTATTTGGAACGGGGTATACCCAGTGCTTCCGTGAACAGCATTATTGTAAGCTATTTCAGCAAAGGGGAGTAACTCGGACCAGTCAGATTGTTGATAGGATACGTAACATCGTAGGTATCATTCTACTAGTGCATTGGCCCTTTCAGCTGCTCCATTGGTACATGGATGGAACCCTGAACTCAACCCTTGTGACGACCCTATCAATTTTATAAACATACGCCAAAATTTGGAGGTGAATTGAACACCTCTATCCGATATAATACGTTGAGGGGGCCCGTGTAATCGATAGATGTGCCATATAAACATTCTGGCTAATTTGCGGGCAGACGGCAGTCCAGAACACGGGATGAAGTGGGCCTGCTTCGAGAAAAGGTCCACAACAGTCCATATTACGGTGTTACCATTACTTTCTGGGAGGTCAACAATGAAATCCATTGCGATCTCATCCCAGGGTCGTGTGGGCTCAGCTACAGGTTGTAGAAGGCCGAGAGGTTTTCCTGTGCGGGGTTTGGTGACAGCACACGTCTTACAGCTTTTTACATACTGTTCAACGTCCCTCCTAAAACGTGGCCACCAGAATTGGCGGCGTATCAGATGTAACGTTTTTTGAAAGCCAAAGTGGCCAGCTACTTTAGTATCATGACACCTGTATAAAACGGATTGCCGCATGGCCTCGGGAACATATAGTTTATTTCCCACCCAAACAAGTCCATCCCGTTGGGTTAACTTTTGTTGGTTGTCCCTACACCAAGCATCCGTGGTTAGCTGCTTTTGCAGCTCCTTTTTCCAGGTAGAATCTAATCCCGTATAGAACGTTTGACATGCTCGTTGCTTGTCTGGTAATATCGCCTGTACCACTTCCTCTTTTTTACTGTCATATTGTGGCAGACGGGATAGAGCGTCTGCCAGGAAATTTCGTCCTCCCGGAAGGTATCGTAACCGGAAGTCAAAACGTTGAAAATATTGTGCCCATCGAACTTGTTTTGGAGACAGCCGTCTGGGATTTTGCAGGGCTTCTAGATTTTTATGGTCCGTCCATACTTCAAATGTAATACCACTACCCTCTAACAAATGTCGCCACGTAAGTAATGCCCATCGTACCGCAAAAGCCTCTTTCTCCCAGATCGCCCAACGTCTTTCAGTAACGGAAAACTTGCGTGATGTATAGGCGCACGGATGCAACTCCCCTTCTGGGGTTTTTTGTAAAAGAACCGCGCCCACCGCCACGTCACTCGCGTCTGCTTGCACGACGAATGGTAAAGTGGGGTCTGGATGCCGCAATATAGGCGCCTGTGCGAATAAGGTTTTCAACGCCTCAAATGCCCTCTGACAATCTGGAGTCCAACAGAGCACTTGGCCCGGCCTTGCCTTCACCCCCGATTCTTTTGTCCGCAACAGGTCGGTCAATGGAAGAGCGATGTGCGCAAAGGCAGGGATAAACTGCCGATAAAAATTAGCGAACCCCAGGAAACTCTGTAATTGTTTTCTTGTCGTGGGTGCTTGCCACTCTAGAACCGTGCTCACCTTCTTCGGGTCCATCTCCACTCCAGTCTCGGAGATACGATATCCCAGATAGTCGAGTTTTCTCCGGTGGAATTCGCACTTCGACAGCTTAACAAACAATTTGGCTCGAAGCAGTTTTGATAATACCTGGCGCACCAAAGCAACGTGTTCCTCCATTGTCTTGGTGTATATTAGGATATCGTTGAGATAAACAAGGACCCCCCGATATAAATGCTCATGCAACACCTCGTTTATGACCTGCATAAACACAGCTGGGGCCCCTTGTAAACCAAAAGGCATAACGCGAAACTTATAACTTCCTAACGGGCAGTTGAATGTTGTTTTCCATTCATCGCCAGGCCTTATTCGCACTCTATAATAGGCCTCACGAAGATCTAGTTTTGTAAATATCTTCCCCGTTGACAGAGTAGCTAACAAATCCTTCATCAATGGAAGGGGGTATAGATGCTCGATACATACAGCGTTTAGACCCCGAAAATCCACACATAGGCGGAGCCCCCCGTCCTTCTTTTCCCGGAATAACACCGGCGCAGCCAAGTGCGAACGGCTGGGTTGGATAAACCCTCTTGCCAGGTTTTTATCAATGTAACGTCTTAACTCTTCTAATTCTGGTCTCGTCATGGCATACATCCGTGGTTTAGGAAGGGTGACACCTGGTTTTAACTCGATTGCGCAGTCAGTAGGCCTATGGGGTGGTAACACTTCGCACTCTTCTTCCTTGAACACTGCCTCCAGATCTTTATACTCTTCCGGGTATGCCAGTGGCCTCGCACTGACTGACCCCCCCACCTGTGGTTTCCTCTGGGCCACTGGTGCCTCGGGCTCTGGCTCTGGTCCTAAGCTCAATCGAAGTCGCCGAAACCCCCCTTCCCACCATATAGTAGGCCTCCATTTATCCAACCACGCGAGACCTAATATTACGGGTTCTACTATAGTATCCACTACTATAAATCGAATAGTCTCCCAATGTTCTCCAATGCCTAGTGTGACTAATTCAGTAATTCGGGTTGTTGGTTTTCCACCCAATAACGAGCCGTCCATTTGTTCAAAGCGAATGGGGTTGGCCAGTTTTAGTATACGGAGACCCAGTTCCTTGGCTACGGCCTCTCGAATAAGGCACCGCGTACACCCGGAGTCTATTAGGGCGCCCTGTTGGACTGTCTTTTGGGTGTGGGGATGTTTGAGTGTAATAGGGATAACAAACGGTTGTATTGGACCACTCACCATAGAGTCCGCGGAAGCGTCCACATCACTACTGTCAGACACCTCCGGAACGGCAACCTGCTCGTGGGACTTCTCCGCTTCCACTCGAGGCCCTCGGGTAGTACTTGGTGTTGTAGCTCTAGACCAGTCTGATGAAGAACGAGCTCGTTCCCGTCCTCTGGCTACCGCTGGGGTACTTTTGGTAGACGGTATTGCTGGTAGAGGGCATTCGGCTGCTCGATGGCCCAATCGGTTACAGCGAAAACACCGAATTGAGCCCCGTCCCACAGGTACTAGAGAGCGAGGAGCTGACACCCCGACTGTCGGAGGACCTAACGGCTTATCCACACTACGCCGTGCTGGTGGGGGAAAAGTGGCCACCCCACGGGTCCGAAACTCTCTCAACCCGACGTCTAAATCCACTGCTGCATGGAACCAGTCCGACAGTTTAGGACCCAATCCCCTATACACACAAGCTTGTCTGAGGTCTCTATCTAGACCCAAGCGGAACTGATGCACTAATAACCGTTCAGGCCAAGCCCTTAGACATCCAGCCACAGTGCGAAATTCTTTGACGTACTGCCTTGCCGGCCGTCCACCCTGACGTAAAGCCACTAGCTCTCCTTCCAACAACTGGGTCCTCGACTGGTCCTCAAAACGCGAGCGCAACGCCTCCAGGAAAAGCCCTACGTCCGTCAACTCGTTGGCGTGGTCACTGTGAAGATCAGCGACCCAATCCGCTGCTTCACCCGTTAAGACGGAGGTGATAGCAACTACAATGGCCCACTGTGATGGGTACAAATGGCCATATAAGTCTATATAACTCAGGACTTGGCTCAGGAACAGGGATACTCTGTCCGCGCTTCCATCAAAGGCCACCTGTAAAGGAGGAGGGCCCCAAAACCGTTGGTGGGTCTGGCCTGCTGTGGGTGCCCAAATAGGAGCCGGGGCTCCGGATCGAGCGTCTTGGTCTGCTCTAGCGGCGAGTCCCCCTTGATATTGCCCTGGCTGACCACGGTGTTCCGTCTGGGTCTGTCCCGTCTGGGCATGGCCCCGACGCCGAGGAGCCGACTGGTCCCCCCCTTGCGAAGGCTCTGAACTAGGTAATGATGGTCCCCTACTATCGAGTCTAAGTTTTGGGCTGGCAAGACGAAAGCGGGAATCAGCGCTACTCCGAGACTCCCCCCTCCCCTGCCAGGTGTCCTGCGCAGGTACCCATGGCTGCCACGAATGGGCGTCCCTAAAGCTCCCCTCGCCAAACTTCTCACGGAGAACATCCAAAGTAGAAGCCCCCAGTCCTGTAGAATGGCTTCTTTCTGCCTCATCCTCCTCCAGCCAGCACCTCTCCCTCCAACCCTGGAAGGACGGCTCGCTGGTTTGGGGTGTTAGCTGTCTGGTCCCGGTAACGGCGGGGTTCTGCCACCACTCCCCCTTTTCGGGCCGTCCAGTACTCGGGGCAGCCGCCTCCGCGTCCACCGGCGCCAACTGCTGTGGCTTCTCCTTGGGTCTAACCACCGGCAACTCCGCCACCGCCTCCTGGCTGTCCGTTGCGGGGCTCGGCACCACGTCCTCTGCCGCAACGTTGTCTATCCCCGGCAAACCGGCTGTCGTGCCTTCCGCCATGCTCAACACGCTCCAGCCGCTCGTACCGGATAAAGGCAAACGCCGACTTTTCTGTCACACCCCCCGTTCGCTGTTTTACCCAAAAGGAAACGACGACTCGGATACCAGTTTTTGTATGCATGTAGTCTTTAATCCGGTCAGGTCACAACGGCAACGGCGGGTGACATTGGTGCGCTGAGCACAAAGTCGGCGTTGGGAGCGGCTGCCTCCCAACGCAATTTAAACATTCGCGCCGTCAAAGTAAACGCCCTTCCGGGTTGGGTGGCTACGGCGCATGCGCCAGAGCTCCGCAGAAGCGGAGCGGCTTTTAAAGTCCTATCCCTATCCCGGCCGCAGGGGTGACCGTCCGCCTGTGTGCCTGAATTATCACCCCCCTTCACCACCGTGACTATACAACGCCGCCCAGGACCCCCCCGTAGTGCCGCTGGCGAGTGCACGAGCCCAGCTGCGGATCCAGAGGTTGAGGTCAGGATCGCTGAGATTCGTCGAGGTGTCGAGGGCTCTCGACAACTAAAAGTTAATTCTTTCAAAATTATCATAAATGATTAAGAATAATAGCAGAATATCTATAAAATATATATGTTGTTCTTGGAGAAAATAAATTGTATGGTTCTTTCATTCGTTTATTTGCAGGAATCACAATAGAGTTGAATGGTCTATAAAACTAATAGGATTAGCAAGAATTATGGAAAATTTGCATATTGTTATATTAGTGTAGTTTTTTTATAGTGTAATTGGTTTCTATAAAGGTATTACCTAGCTATAAATTGTTAGAATTCCCTGTCCGTTCCTTAAGACCAATGCAGTTATAATTGCTTTTTTAGACAAAATATATAGTGGTAACTATTGAGACATTCTGGGAAAGATTGAGGGCAAAAGAAGAAGGGGACGACAGAGAATGAGGTGGCTGGATGGAGTCACTGAAGCAGTCAGCATGAGCTTAAATGGACTCCAGAGGATGGTAGAGGACAGGAAGGCCTAGAGCAGCGATGGCTAACCTTTTTGCCATCACGTGCCAAAAGCGTGGGGAGCGTGGGGGCGTTGTGTGCGTGCGTGCCCACACCCATAATTCAATGACACCCTGCACCCCCACGCATGCGCACGCGACCCCCTTAACGGTGGGCCCAATAGGCCCGGTAGGCCCATTATTTGCCCTCCCCAGACTCCAGAGGCTTTCTTGGAGCCTGGGGAGGGTGAAAACAGCCTTCCCCACCCACCCAGAGGCCCTCTGGAAGCTGGAAACGGCCCATTTCCTGACTTCCAGTGGGCCTGGAAGGCCCAAAAATCAGCTGGCCAGTCCACACATGCGTGCTAGAGCTGAGCTAGGACAACACTCACGTGCCCACAGATATGGCTCCGCGTGCCACCTGTGGCACCCGTGCCATAGGTTCGCAATCACGGGCCTAGAGGAATGTTGTCCATGGGGTCGCAATGGGTCAGACACGACTTTGCAACTAACAACAAATTGGAATATTGCTGTTTGATTAACCTATATTGTATAGCATTATAAGATACCTTGAAATATTAAACTCTACACACATTGTTTTCCTAAAACCAGAGCTCATGGGAAATAATGATCAGATTGAAAGTGAGCAGGCAATAATTAAGATTGAAGTCCAGAAGTAATATTAAATATATTTCCTTTGCCGGAATGAATGAAAAAGAAAAGTGTAGAAATATGCATATATGCAATATGCTTTTGATAATTAAAGGAAAGCTATTTTGAAAGGGAGGGAGTTTTGAGAAACAAAAAAATAAAATAAAAACAGAATGTAGATTATCATTTAGTCAGAGATTCAAGAAAAAGGAAGCACCTCAATATGATTTTGATGGATATGGGAAAAGAATCATATTGTTTCTAAGGAGAGGTAGAGGAAATTATAGAAGAGACTTTATCCATATATGTTGCACAATTCTCAATTTAAAACAACAAAAATAGTTATGAACAGGTTATAGGACAGATGATAGGGCAGGTAAATATCTATTTATATCAACCCATGTCAATGTAATTATACAGTGGAAAGAGAGGCGACTGTAGCTTCCAAGAATAAAGCATTCAGACAATGGATCAGAAAGACAACTCCCAGCTCAAAAACATGTAAAGGGTAGGCTAATTTTAAACTGTAGGTCTAGCTTAGAGCTATCTAAAATGAGACTGTAGTGTGACAATGGGATCTATTTTACAGAAGAGATGCAGATTTGTTGGATGTTATAACCTTTTAATCTTTTTTTTAGACAAGTTTTATTTAAAAAAATTTTTACACACATATTTTATGAACAGAGAATTGACTGGGTCACATCTTTTACAACTTATAACATAATTATATATTGATTTTTATAATCTATTCCAATCTTCTTTTTTGTTTTTTCCAGATACAATTTACATATTTCATTTTCTGCCATAATTTTTATTTTTTCTCTATTTTTTTATCTTATCTTAATCTCTTCTTAATACTTAAAATATAAACAGTATCACCATCCACCCTTCAAATCCTAATTTCTCAGCATTGCTTCAATTAATTATCTTATTTCTCCATTTATAAAATACATTTCTTATAATCCCCATCACATTTTTGGTTATAAACAATACACTTCATCTTATTCAATTCTTACACTGAAACCCTTTAACTTAATTGATCTTCCACATCTTATCTCTTCTTAATACATAATAAGTGTCTGAAGTGGTAATTAGGTTTAATTATGAAAATAATTGAAATTAAGATACAAAATTGAAATGTAAAAAAAAAGTGTGATGGGGATTTTGAAATAATATGTTGCAAATGAGGAAATAAAATAATGAATGGATGCTATAATAGAAGTCAGGAATTAAGGGTGGAGAATGATATTGCTTATTATATAACCTTTCAATCTTGTAGTTGTACTACAATTCTTCTCCTGAAATCAGGCTAGAAGAAAAGTCCCAGAGAAAGGGGGAAGAACTAGAGAAGGAAAAGATTACTGTCAGAGGCAGCATTGGACTCCACTGTTCATACACAATCTCATACAAACAATGAAATATCCCTGGACAAATTACACATCAATGATGTGAGCAGAAATCTGGCTCAAGCCTGACACTATACAAAGCTAAGCAGGGCATTTTGAATGCATATATTTTTATGGGGATTTGTTTAGATTCAAAATGAGGGAACTGCAAATGTAGCAGGTATAGAAATTTGGAGTCAAATTTGGATTGTACACTGTACAATCTCCTTTGGGGAAAAATAGCAACTTCCAAACATTTTTCTTTCATCAGTTAAGAGCTTTTACCTTTATTTCATGCACGTATTTCATGCAGAATGTGTTTCAGATGAGCTTTCTCCAATCACATGCAGTTTGGGAGAAGCGATAGAGTTATTTAGCAAGGTAGACAATGGAGTTGGAGGAGAATCACAAGAGTCATGGTAACACATTGTCTACTCAGTGAGTACTCTGAGTGAGTACTCATTGAGTGAGTACTTAGTGAGCATACACTATGTATATGCTAAAACATAAATCAATGTTCAGTATTGATTTGTCTTGCTTATTTATAAGGCATATTTAATAAGTCAAATATGTAATAATGTAAGAAACAAATATGGTAAAGTAATATATTACTTGTGGTAAGCATTGCAAATACAAGGACAAGGACATTCTGGTTATTATTTTTACTATGAAAATCCATAATAGTGTTCTTCTTGGAAACAAATAATGCATTTGTAGACTTAAGATTTGTGATGTTTTCATGCAACTTAATTCTTCAGGGATGTTTATTGCTATATTATGAAATTCTTACAGATAGGCAACTCCAGACTTACTAATATATTGTTCTCAGTTGCTGATTAGCTAAAGTGAAGATTGAAGCTTATCAAAGTGAGCTCTTTAATTGCCTTAAGGTTTAATGGTCATAGTACAAAAGAGACCCAAAGACCTTGTGTGGGATTATTTACCCTAGGAAAATTTCTAAAGTTTCTGTTTAATCTCCTTAATGGAATCCATTGTAAAGAAACATTGTGATATGACTATTCTATAAAATTATATAGATAAATAGGTTTAAAACAAATATCTAACTTATGGTGCTAAAAACTTGGGAGAAAATTTATCTAGTGAATGGAGTCATTAATTGCATAATAATAAACTCCCTGAAGTTTATGTATCTTAAACAATATATTTTCCTGGGTCACAAAAATGCAATATCCTTAGTTCCATTTTCCCCCTATATTGTCCACAATACTCTGTACAATCATTTCACATGATATTGAAGTTAAACTATGCAAAATCAGCTAAATTGAATTAACATCAAAAGAACTCTGCTGGAGATCTTAGACCTGCCATTTTGTTTTTACAACAGATAAGACAATGCCTGTGGAAAATTGCTAGATGTGAGTGCCTGGTTTCCAGCAACTGTAAACCAGTAAAAGGTTAGAATATAATGAAAGAAACATCCAGTTAATTTGTCTTGTAGCCACTGATAATTGTTTGCCACTAAATGTTTATTTACCACCAACCTTCCTTTTAAAACTATTCAAATAGATGCCAATCTTTACATTTTCCAGTAGGGAATGCCCAAGTTTAGTAATTTATTATTTGAAAAAATACTTCATTTTGAACATTCTTTCCCATTCAGCTCAATCAGGTGACCTGGGTTTAGTATTTTAGAGAGAAAAATGTCTATACAATGTCTTCATGTCAGACCCAAACATAAAATGTGAGTAAAATGTAATCTCTTTTACTAGCCTTTCAAACACTGCAAACTTTCCTTACATGAATTGTTTTCAATTTCTCAATCATTTCAATTACCATCTTCTATATATTTTTTCCTACAGTATCTTTTCTGAAATGCACTAACTTGAATTGTACACACTTTTTCTACTATAGTTGTGCCACAGAATTTTTGGGAATCATTGGAAATTTTTATCACAGATTTATTTTTCAATTCTTTCCACCCAAGAATCCCCCATTTTTAAGAAAAGCTAAATCCTGAGTAATTTCAAATATAATGTGTGTGATTTCTTGGAGTCCAATCTTGAATAAACACATATAAGAAATCTTAAAGGAAAAGCAGTACTAAATACTTGCAATAGTTTTGGTAACTAACAGGTCAAACTCCTGCCTGCCTGAACTGTTATACAAAACCAAAGAGACCCATGAATGGTTTAGGAACAATTTTTCTATTGTATCAGAACTCTTTCCTTTGTCCTTCCTCCTTCCTGGTCAGTTGTTTGGAGTTGCAATTGTTGCTTAAAATACTGATTTATCATTGACAATCATAACATAAGGTATCTAAATGTGAGTGAATGAACTTCCTTTTTGTCTGTTGAGACTTGAACCTTTGGACTGCTGTGTGGCACTTTATATACTATCTAACCTCAGTAGCGACATTAAAGTATTGGACTGCCATTATTGTATCACAGATCATAAAACTGGGCACAGTCTTATAGAACTAATTAAAATACAACTTTTCAGTGGGATGACCCCACCATTAACTTTTTAATTGGGACATTTTTTAAGCCACTATTGATGACTATAGGTGGTCTTTGGTTAAGGACCACTTATTCAGCAATTATTCAAACTTACAACAATGCTGAATGAATGATATTTATGACTGGTCCTTGAAGTGCTATTGCAGCATCCTGGGAAGGAATGGGGAAGTTGCGGTCACGTAGGGCCCTTACTTAACAACCTCAAGTGATTTCCTTAACAATGGTAACTGGAGACTGCTGAAACTGCCATTGTTAAATGGTTAGTCATGTGATGTTGCACTTTATGACTGTATTGTTTAGTGGCAAAAATTCCACTTCCAATTACTGTTATTAAACAAAGACTACCTGTATAATAAAGCTCATTTAATGGACTCTGATTTAGCAAATTTTGGCAACTGACAAACTGCATATAGACATCATTTCAAACAATAAATTCCATTGTAACCGAAGTAGACTGGATGATTCACATAAATTAATATGATTTAAATAATTATATGTTTATGCAACTGGGACAATTCACATAATTTGCTTGTTTTACATCAAAGTGTAATTATTTGAAGTAGCACAAATTGATGCAAATTATGTCACTTGCATAATTACATAAATGACCTAAAGTGTCTGAAATAATGTACACTCGATTTACAAAGGGATTTAAACTATTTAACATGTTAAATATGATGGAAGTCCCCCTCTTGATATGAACTGTTAACACTGAACTTTTACTGCATACAAATAATTTATTCAACATTGTCAAAATCAGTTTCTTTTAGCAATGATGTCATATCTGAGCTGTTGTGAACTGTTCCATTTTTTTTAAATTTTCCATTCCAGGAAGTGAGTCATAGTAAGGGATAGATGTATAAGCAAAGGGCAATTGTTGGGAAATATTTAACTTAAAATAAATAAAGCACTTGGAATTCTAGGAAACTGCTGCAATATTTTGGCCCAAGCTCATTTCTAAACAGGTTTAACTGTGCAGTTGCTCAAGAAAAAAATTAGATACACTGCTGAAGAATGTGGAAAATTTTTTACAACCAGCTGGTTTCTCCCTAATTATGGCAATAATTGAGTAAAGCCCCTAGCTGGTTCCCCTTGACAATAATAGTAGTGCAATAAATCAAGCAGCTAAAGACACATATTTGTTTATAATTCTGATTATAAGATGCTAAGAATCACTTTTTCAATGGAAAGTTAAATGAACCATAGGTGTTCCCCGATACTATTTTACTGTTCTGTAAGCTGCTCTGGGAGCCTTTTTAGTTGAGAAGTGAATGATTTTTTAAAATAATAACAACAGCTTGGGCAAGTCCATCATTATGTTTTTTTTTCCTGACATCACTGAAGCTATGAGGTTTCAGTTTGTTTGCCCTTGGATACCATTCTGCTATTATATTATTATTTTGTTATTATTTATTCTAGTTCTGTTGGTTTTTGATCCTGCGTTCATTGCCCAGAATTGCAATTATGAGTTGAGGAGGTATATAAATCACCTGACGGATTGCAATCCCTGTAGTCCCATCTTGTCCAACAATCTGTTTTCACAGCAACCTACCAACTTCACAAGGATGTCCATTAGTCTTCCAGCAGATGGCTTTCAGAGGCAGTAACACTACCATCAAAACTAAGAACCATTGATCCCATAACTTCCATGAATTTGTGCAACTCCTTTTTGAGGCCAGCTAACTTGGTAGCCAGTACTATGCATCTTTATTTACATCAAAAGGAAAAGGTTCAGGATAAACATTTTATCCAGCTCTTATCCAGATTAAGAAGGAATTATAGCTTGAGGCTTCAGGCATGAATGCCAGATGTTCTAATGTTGTCATGTTTTTCTTAAATAAATTGAACGAGTAGAAACTAGAGATCTCACATATGAATGCCCATCTATGTAAAACGCAAGTTTTTCCAAAAAACAACAACAGTACACTGAAAATGTATACTAAAACACTGTCCTTTTATTTTGAAGCAAGTAAAGACACTGTCCATTTCTCTCTTTCAAAATTTGATTTCATATTAGTGTATGCATTATACTCACTAGCACTGGAGCAAGGAAACAACTCTCTGGTAAAGTTTTCCAGAACTGATATCAAACAGATTGTGTGTGCCTTGATGAACAAAATGCAAGACTCCATGTAAGACACCTTCACATAGTGCCACAACTGAAAGTCTTGTATATTAAGTGGGTCCTTACGGGCCTGGGGTTATTGATGCAGCTTAGATGCATTTTAAAATTTATCGTTACATTTTCTAAACTCTTAGAAAGGGACAACATAAGATGAATAGCTTCAGGTAGCAATTTATACTTGCCCATTCAGCTATACATTCCACTGAGCTTTATCTGCATTACATTCTGTGCCGTGTCCGTCTTCACTGCTGGTTCAGTTTAGGTTGACTGCATTATCCTATGACTTAATAAAAATATGAACATAGGCAGTTAACGAAGAAAAACAAATCATTACCCTTTCCAACAAAACCCATTACCCTTTCAGTTTGCCAACAAAAGTGCGTATAGTCAAGGCTATGGTTTCCCCAGTTGCAATGTAAGGTTGTGAAAGTTGAACCATAAGGAAGGCTGAGCTCCAAAGAATTGAGGTATTTGAACTATGGTGCTGGAGAAGACTCCTGCGAGTCCCTTGGACTGGAAGGCGACCAAACAGGTCAGTCCTAGAGGAGATCAACTTTGACTGCTCTTTAGAAGGCCAGATCCTGAAGAAACTCAAATATTTTGGCCACCTAATGAGAAGGAACAGCTGTTGACAAAAATAGGATTGCCAACATGATCGCCAACGTCTGATGACGGATATGGCACAAGAAGAAGAAGAATGAGAAGGAAGGACTCACTGGAGAAGAGCCTAATGCTGGGAACGATTGAGGGCAAAAGAAGAAAGGGACGACAGAGAATGAGGTGGCTGGATGGAGTCACTGAAGCAGCTTAAATGGTCTCCGGGGGATGGCAGAGGACAGGAAGACCTGGAGGAAAGCTGTCCATGGGATCGCGATCGGTCGGACACGACTTTGCAACTAACAACAACCACCACCCTGTCCGAGATCATCCCACCGTTTAAAAGTAATCCAACTGCTCGATATAGTCGCCCAATATTCTTATGCGCATGCTCAGTAAAGCTGACGAAGCCTTCTTATTCCAAGTCAGAGGATCGATTGCATTTTTTTTTCCCTTTCATCAGGCCATATCCTTGCGACCACGGCAGCGGAAGCTTCTGCCCTCATTAAAGATGGCTAGGTAAGGAAGTCCCACCCCCTTATTCCTTGCACTATTATCGTGGGTTGGTGACTTCCACTTGCCCGATGGCGGAAGGTGGAACTTCCTGTTCTATTCTGACCCGGGCGCCAGCTTAGTGTGTGTCGAAAACTACGGAGCGGTTGACTGGTGAATGACGATCCGAGTATCGGAAAAGGTGCTCTCATTGCTATTTGGGTTTGTGGGCGGGCATAGAGGAAGGCGATAAAAGCTTGTAGCCGAGGTGAAGAGGAAGGAGAAGAAGGAGAAGAAGAAGAAAGAGAACGATCCGGAGGAAACCCGCCCGGAAACCGCCGTAAGGAAGCTGCCATTGGCCGGAGGATGGAAGCGGAGAAGATGGATGAGAATGAATGGCGATATCACGGGGAGGGCAACAAGAGCCTCGTCGTCTCCCACAGACAGGTAACGGCGCCCAGGGAGGGAGGGGGGGGGCTGCCCGCGCGCTGCCCGCCGTTCGCCTCGCGCTGGTCTCGAGGCGGCGGCCAACGGCTTTCTGGTCTCGGATACCGCTCCGCCCCTCCTCCCTGCGCCTCCCCCCCCCAGTCTCCCCATGGCTCCGTCTGTGCTCCAGCCGGCGGCCCCACAGTCACGCTAGTCGGCCGGGAGGAGGAAGTCCTGTCAATCCCGGCCGATCCCGGTTCTTCCTGTGTGTGGGGGGGGGGGATCTCCGCCCCCGGCTCTCCCGCTCGGCCCATTAACGTGACTGTGGGATCATCATGCCAGAGAAAGCTTCCCCCCTGCGCCCCTCAGAGTGGCTCAGAGAAAGCTTCCCCCAACAATCCCCCCCCCCACACACACATGGCTTGGTGGGAAGTCGCCGGAGAAGCTCTGGCCGCCCGGGCTCTCGCATCCTTTGAACCGATTTTCTGCCTCTTTCCGCGCTCTTGCAAAGGCCGGGTGTGTGTGTGTGTGTTGAAATAATTCAGTTCTACTTTCCCTAAAAGAATGCAGAATTGAAGCAAGATTTGAAACCGGGGGGCAAACTGTCATCTGTTTGAGAAAGGGTTGCCTTGGGTCTCCTTGATAACCAGAGGAACCGCAATAGAGTAGAATAGAATAACAGAGTTGGAAGGGACCTTGTAGGTCATCTAGTCCAACCCCTCCCCCCCCCCAAAGCAGGAGACCCTACACCACTTCTGACAGATGGCAGTCTAGCCTCTTCTTGAAAGCTTCCAGTGATGAAGCTCCCACAACTTCTGGAGGCAAGTGATACTCCTGATCCAGATAAAAACGTCTCACCTCCACCCGATGTCTGGAAAGTGAAGTTGTTCTAGTCCGTCATAAATCCAGAGTCCTTAATAATTTTTACCGGAATTCTTCTTGGGAAAAACTCCTAAAGTTGGCGTAGAGATACGAGGCTGAAAGCAAGTCCTTCAAAGCTGAAAGCAAAGTGCCTGAGTCATACTTTTGAAGCAACTGCATTTGCCATCACAAGCTAAATATGTAGGAAAGCAAGCTGCTATGATGTCCTAGGAGAGGCATGACACTATTCAAATGATTTCTTATGTTTGGGTCAAAGTTCCTCTATCCAAAAATATTAATAAAAATACTTTTTATTGAAAAGTCAAAATAATGCACAGGCCCCTGTTGGAAGCTTCGGAGCTTCTGCCATGTCAGGACTTCATTCTTTGGCACCTTCTCCTTTTTTCTTTTAAGAATTAATGTACTGTAGAGGTTAATGTCTTGGCTTAAACAGGCATTTTGCATTTTGTCAAACTACCAAGAATGCTGCGTGACTTTTGACACTTGATTACATCTCAGCTTAAGAGGTAAACTATTTCTTAAATGAGGGGTTAGCCAATAAATAATACGCATTAAAGGATTCCTGGCATTCTTATAATTGTTTCTTTTTTCAAAGACCTTCTTGAAACAAATGTGGGACAAACGTGTACAATGTGGCTTTTGGAATTCTTTCCAGTCCTGTTATCAGCAATCATCTGTAGTTCGTTCTCTGTTACAATGTCTCTCTATGCTCCCCTCATGTTGTATCAGTGTGGGATGTGTGCATTGGGAAACATGGGGCAGGCTGCATATGCTCTGCTCATGTGTCTGGGAAGAAGGAGGGAAGGGCTTAGAATAACAAAGTCACCAATTTTTGGAGCCATTGCCCAGTGGCGTCTCCCTGAGGCTTGCACTGAGGGAACTGTCTGATTTTTTTTTCTCTGTAGAAAAGATTGGCCCAATTTTTGAACCTGATCTTTGGGTTCTATTCTGTTTAGTTTTTGGAGGTTATTGTGTGGATGTACTGATAGAAGGTTTTCCGTATATAAATTTTCTTTCAAATACTCTTGGGTTATAAAGCATAGAAATGTGCTATTTTATGATAACTTTTTTCTCATTGAAAATCACATTACAATGTTATCATTTCTTTGTCAAGTTTTTGAGAGGGGCAAGATAAAACATTCTTGGTAGAGCTGAACCTTGCATCCGATTGTGATTTGTAAAGCCATAGTTTATTTTATTTCATGAACAAACAGATGAAGCCATCATTAGTGAAATTGTTGTGATTAAAACATAGTTTGAGTAATTTGCAAAGCATCCCATGATTTGTGAAGCTGCATCCCCAAGTGGCTATTTGTAATAGTTCCTTGAAACTCTTTACATGGATTGGGAAGGAAATGATAGAAGGAAATGATATAAACAGTGGTTTACCTACTGTATACATTATGAAGATGCATCATGATATAACTAAGATTAATGTTAATGATCAACTAATAGCCAGCATTTAATTTTGGTTATTTTTCTAGTCACAATATAATTTGTATATACATTATTGGGCTTATGTACAGTAATGGAAAATAATTATACCTAGAGACATGTATTTTACAAAGTAATTTGTATTTATTGACATTGGTCCCAATAGCAAAAGAATAGAATAAAAACAAAACCCAAGGGTGTATAGAGTTCGCATTTTATGCTCTAAATGCCTTAAGCTAATTCTGTTCTTTGCTTCATAATAGAGGTCGAACATGCATATTGAAGAGTTCAGAGCAGGTTCTGCTGCTTTTTTTCTCCATTTATTAACCTAACAAATGCCATTTCCTACCAAGAGTATATTTAATTATAGTAGTATAGTATAGTGTAGGAATGACTTCCAACTTCTTGCAGGTTCCTTCTGGGAACCTGACGGGGAATGTGCAAAATGACAATCACACGACTTTAGCTGAATGTAACATTGCTGAAATGGTCAAAATTTTGCCAGGTTTCAATCCTAGGGTATAATGGGATTAATTAACTCACTTGAAGTCCAGAATAAGGATTGTCCTTAAGCACAGTTTACTTATTTTGAACTCTGATTTAGTCACTTGCTGACTGGAACAAGTCATGTTCTGATGATCATCTGAAAGCTGCATGCGGGATAAAATTTATTTCCCTATATTCAATCTAAAAGAAAAGGGATTTATTTTAATCACCTTTATTTAAACTGATAGCAGCCTGTAGGTCAAATTATTAAATCATATTAATTTCACACTTTTTTTTTTACATTCTAGCATTGCATAGTACTACGCTTCTTGAAATTTCTTCCAAACCGAAATAAGGTTAGTTCAATGTTATTTTTTATTATTTTGCTAAAGAGAGATGCTATTTATTTTACATTGTATATGAAAGTAGGACAGTTGTGTGCAATTGCACTGTATAATATCATTTGTTTTCTGACTTTCTAGATAAAAACATAAAATCTTAAACTTGATTAAAATGTAAGCTGAAATATAAGGCTATCAACAGGTACATCTTTTTAACCAATTAATCAATTATATTTTTCGGTTAGTAAATTAACATACAGAATGAAATATTGTTAAAAGTATCTTTTGATAATCCTTAACAAAAAACACATGAACACATGAAATATAGCTTCCATGTTTCTAGAAATATTATTTCACAGTAATTGGTTCAAATGGTTTCACCAAAAGAACCATTTTTAAATCATTGCTATATAGCTTAAGTTATTAGGAAAAGCCTATCTGTATAATCTATAAAAACAATAATCCATTGTTGTTTCAAAGTCTTATACATCTTTACTTCTAGTGAACCAACAAACATTTATAATTTGTGAATAAGCCCAATTCTGCTTTATAAATGTATCTGATCTCAGTGTGAATCATAATAATAATAAAACTTAGAAAATCTCTGCATTGACAAAATTTCCATCCATCAATTTCAAAACGCCATTCTGCTTGGATCTGCCCCTATACTATGCCAATAAATTATGACATACCAGATTCTTGGTATTTGATGCATATGCAGGCCAACACCAGCTAAAGAATTAGCAGCTGTGTTTTCACATTTTGTGATTATAATAAAAAATAGTAATATAATAATTATGACAAGATGATTTTGAAAAACTATAAGAGAAGGAAAACCAATTTGACTATAGTTTGGATTATTACAAGAAGGCATTCAACTCCCTGCCACATGACTGGATAATCAAGTGCCTCAAAATAACAGGAATCAGTAGAAACATCAGAAACTCTGTGCAAAGATCAATGGAACAATGGAAGACATTTACTGGTGAATGGTGATAGACCAGGACATCCTCCAGGCTCAAGAACACTGAAATGAAGAAGAAGATTAGTAGTGAATACACCAGAAGAGTGAAGAAGATTTTAGAATTCAAACTCATTGGTGGAAATAACATCAAGGTGATTAGCACCCCGACAATTCCAGTCATTAAATATCCAGTTGGAATGATGCATTCAACTCAAGCTGAAGCAGAAGCTCTGGACAGGAAGACCAGAAAAATAATGACAATGAATCATGTCCTTCATCCATGCAAGGACATTGACAGGCTCTATTTACCATGGAGCATAAGTGGGGGTGGAATGTTGCAAGTACACTAGACAGTTAAAGGAAGAAAAAAGGACATCGGAAGGACAATGAACAAGGTGCATTGAACATATTATACCATGAAGGCTTACTGAATACCAAAGAGACTAAATTAGCATATAAGAAAGATCAAATGAAGAAGAGAAAAAAATTATGACAAGGCAAAGTATTACATGGCAGTGCATTAAATAACTATTAGGCAAAGCAGATAATAACAATAAAGAATAGTTGCAGCTCAGGGTCAGATAATAAGATCTGGCAATGGCTAAGAGCAGGAAAGTTGAAGAAAGAGACAGAGGGGCTATTTCTCAGTGCAGAAGATCAAACATTAAAAACAGATTCATATAAAGCCAGAATTGGAAAGACAGCAACAGACAGCAAATGTTATCTCTGTAAAGAAGCTGAAGAAGCAGCGGACAACCTAGTTACCTGCTGCAAGGAGATTGCCTAGACTGATTATAAACAACGGCATTCTCTATTGATGGATTGATAGTAAAGTTTCTGATTCAACTGAAATTGGAGATTCTGCCTGTAATGTGCAATTCAAGCTTTGCATCTGCTGATTTTCTTGCCTATGGCTATTATTTGCTGTTTTATTATTTCAAGTGCTTTTTTGATCTTGTCTCTAGACCAGGCCCAGGGAAAATGCACATCTGGCTTGCAGCATTGGCATCAACATTGGAGGGCAGGGTTGTCAGCAGCATTGGGGATGGGATGGCATCAGTGGAGGGAGGGGGCAGTGATGCAGCATCGTTGGGGAGGCAGCACGGCGTCATTGTCCCTCCACAACAGTTCCAGTTTCTCATGTGGCTCTTTGGGAAAATTAATTCTGCTCTAGGTCATATTTCTTGATTAGGTATTGGTCTTGTTCTTCAGTTTCTTTTCTTCCATCTGTTTTAACTTGCTTGCACCTGATCTTATCTCATTTTGATCTTATTTTCCAACCCAACCTTCTATTTTGCTGATGCACCATTTGGTTTATTTCTTGTTGATTGATTTTGCATCCAAGATCTTCAGTTATAATTGCAGCTATGCTGTGTATCAGTTGTTTGGTTTCTTGAAATGAGTTGGTGCTTAACTTTGATATTACAATATTGGCATCATTTATACTCGTGCAGGGAGAGTCACTTTGGTGTAATGGTTAAGAGAAACCAGAAGGTTTTTGAGTTCTAGTTTTAGGCATAAAGCCAGATGGATGACCTTGGGCCAGTCACTTTCTCTCAGGAAGGAGGAAAAACTTTGCTAAGCAAACTGCATGGACTTGTTCAGGCAGTCTCTGAGAATCGGACATGATTGAATTGAAGGAAAAAATCCCTTTGGCTAGCTGTTGTTTGTAACAAGCTTCAAAACAATTAACGTGTTTCCCCAAAAGTAAGACCCTGTCTTATATTTTTTTGAACCCTGAAATAAGCGCTTGGCCTTATTGCCATGCACTCAAATGCCCGATTGGGCTTATTATCAGAGGATGTCTTATTTTGGGGGAAACAGAGTATTTATTTTTAGTCTTTGTATATTTGCAACAGGTAAGCAACTTTTCTTCCAATAGCCCTGCAGATACTGACCTTGGTTGTTCAGCTCCCAGTCCTGAGTCCTGTAACCCACTTATCATCAGATGTGCAGGAAGCCCAACACTTAGCGCTGGCCTTGTTGATCTGGGCTATGACTGATCTGGTTGACAAAATCACCATCAGTCTATTGCAAAGGCAGCTTTACTTGAAACAGCTTATATCTTATGACAATACCTATAATATTATTAATCAGAAATGTCTGAGTATTGGCCATATCATATCTTATACAACTTATCATATCCAATTTCATTTTATTATTTTTGTTACTATTTTCCATACTTTTTTATCTTATCTTAATACTTCTATATTTATTATATAAACAGCATCACCATCTGCCATCAAATCCTAGTTTCTTAACATTATTTCAATTAGTTATCTTATCAATTGTTAACCATATATATTCCCTTTTAACTTTCATATTAAGTCGTTCTTCATCCTAATAAATTTGCACATTCTCGGGGTTGCCTTTTTACCATTTCATCTCCCTTATTTTACAACAATTTTTCTTCTCCTCTCCTCTCTTTCTCTTCCCTCCATTCTTCTAGCCTTTTCTACTTTCATCTTTCCTCCTCTCCTACTCCTTATCTACTTCTTCTTCCTTCCCCCCTTCTCTATTCCTTCTTCTGTTTCTAACCTTCTCTCCTACTCTTATTTCCCCTCCCTTTCTTCCTCTCCTTTTCCCTTTCTTCTATTCCTCTCTCTCCTTCCTCTCTTCTCCTTCTTCCCTGATAAGAGGGTTTCAGTGATGCTAAGCAAGGTTCTGGGCAAAGAACCAGGTAAGACTCTTGATTAAACATAATCAAACAGACTAGAATTCAAAAATATTGAATACTAAAAATGCAAATGTTCAAGTTCAGGTATATTTCCATTATGTTTTTGCATATAATGGCATACTCATTCATTTTTCTTTCTTATAGATTATGCCCAATATATACAGATTTGTAAATCTTACTAAAGCAGTGTAAATAATAATTGTTTCTTGAACAGTTATAAAAAGCCTCCACAATTTCTTTTGAATTCTTAGCTATATATTAAATATATTGCAATTGTAGTTATTGATGTTGTAAGAAAAAAAATAACTAAGATATGCTAAGCACATAACAATCCTAAAACTTAGAATGATTGCTAAGCACTTAAATTTTTAATATGAGAACAGTGCAACAAATAGAAACTATAAAAAGAAGAAGAGAGGAAAAAATAATCCATTGAGAATCTTGCTCACTTGAGGTTGGATTTTGCCCTCTATAAAGGAACTCATGGGCAAGGAAGAAATGAGATGGCTACAGTTTACCAATCTAGAATTCTGTTTAATTGCTCTGTTTCAAAGTTCACTCTCTCATATATTTGGTTCTTCATGTATGTTCCAGTTATAAAACCAATAATAAAGTTCAAAAGGGACCTTTAATTTCATCATTTTATGTTAAGATTCTAAAATAAGTTAGCATTTGTTCAGGCCAGTATTGAAAAAAGAAATTGTCTTGAGGACAGTGCAAAAAGAAAAAGAAAAAAGAGGTTGCTAGATAATGGTTAAGTGCAAGTGGGGAAATGCTCTTAGTTTTCCCATCCAGATATCCATGGCAGTGACATCTTAAGAAACCAAGGTATTTAGATTTTGCTCCTGTACTAGTTTCTCTTTCGGGTTTCATTCATGCTAATTTAAATTTTTAGTAAATTCAAAAACTCAAAAATAATTGGCACCCTTATTTTGTAGGTAAAGGACTTAATTTGACCTTAATTTCTGAAAATCATATAGAAGGCCATATTTCAAATTTGTGCTTATTTTGCTATTTTTTTGATAGGAGAGATCTTCTGTGGCCTGAAGCGCTACAGGTACTAGATTTATCTAAGCACGCAGTTGACTTGGACAAACTGTAAATTTCCAGAAGAGGTGGATTGACAGTGTTTTCAGTGAAACGCTGAGTACTAATGAATGTACTATTTGTCTTGGTGGATGCTATTGTCTCTGTAGGCATGGATCAGTACAAATATGAGGCTGACTTTCCTCTTACAAACATTTCAGAAAAGAATAGCCTCTCTGTTTCTAATGTTAATTACTGCTGTCCTTACTGTGCTAATTGAAAGTGTTTTGTTAAAGGGTATCCTAGCAGACTCTATAAATATAGTTTGGAATGGAGATATTTGTAAATGTGATTTAAGTTGATAGAAGCGGTATAAAGCTCCCGATGTTCTTTAAAAAGCGCAGAACAGATATTCTTTTTGGAGTACTCACAATATTGAGTAATAAAAATTACTGTATTTTTATTTTTTGTTCAGTTTATTTGTCAATTCAGCATAATGATGATCCTTTTGATTAAGATTTAGTGGATTTTGAGTTCTTGCTGAATCCTTAGTCTTAGCCTCTTAAGTTAAATGAAGCAATTATTTTTTCATTGAGCTTCAGAAATGTTACTTATCCACATTTAACCTAGACACACAAAAGCCTGCTAGTATGACATTGACTTCTGTCCATAAAACCAAAACATATATTTATATTTTGAATGTTTACAAAATTTGAAGCTTTCTTATAAAGCCTGTATAAAATCATGTTTGAAGTATTAGTTATGTAATACATTTTACATTCATTTAATTAATCATTTCAGTAAAGTTGCCTAAAGTAGATTCTGTAAGTATTATTCTATTTAAGTAAAATCTCTTTTGGGTTGACTTTCTTGTGATTTCATGGACATATCCATGCTGCTTTTTTAGAAGCAATATGAAAGTGGTTGGCATTGCCTTCATTTGTGAAAAATTTCCACAATGTCTTCAACCTGGAATTCCCTTTGAGATCTTCCCTTGAAATACTACAGTAATTAGGGCCGGTCACACTTCATTTCTGAGTCCAGGCAAGTCTACTGAGGTGTTGCGTCTTCTGAGACATTATTTCATGTACTGCTTGCTTAAGTAGCCAATTAAACACGTTCTCTGTCAAGTAAATACAGCATTTTCACTCTGTGAGGATTGCCCTTTCAGAGGAAATGCTTTGTTTTTGTTTCTTATATTGCATTATCCTTTTGCTATACCTACCATGCTACTCTTATACTAGAGACAGATTTTGTTCACCTTGACTCTTATGTCTTGATCTATTTCAGAATGTCTGAGTTTACATAATTCTGCAGAAGTAAGGCCTGATAGTTACCCAGACTGAAGAATCTGTCTTTATAAGATGAATAGCTGTCATTTTGTTAAAGAATAAAGTACTAAAGAATAAAGTACTGTAGATAAAACTTTTTATAGGAAAGGATTTCTGGAGCCAGGAGCTAGTCTCTAACTCTTATATCGATATATCTGATAAAGAGCTTAATTCAATATTTAGGCAGAAATAGACATTTTATGTAGTTGTATTCAGAATCAAATCATTTAAAATGTTCCATGCAAGGATTGAGCCATACACAGAACAGGCAGTTTTGGGCAATCAAAGACCAGGAAGAAACTTCTGTTTCATATGGACATGGTCATAGAACATATGTGTTCCAGGCACTGGTATTCTGAAATAAGTACAATAAAAAAAAAGATATTAGAGTTTGTATACAGTATGCAATAACTAGGTGGACAAAGGAAAGGCATGGGAAAATAGAGGGAAGAGTGAATGGATGAGTGGGATGGGTAGATGCAGCAGTAGTGGGTGTGCCAGCAGTATGTAAATAAGGAGAGGCAAAAGAAAGGAAGGTGTGGAAATACCAGGTATGAAGTGGGCAGCCAGATGGATATGGTGCATTTGATTCCAAGAACATCAGTGGCAACAGTGATGTACAGCAAAGAAAAAGGAGGGAGTAGAAAAATTGAGTGGGGGGCAGTTGCACAGGCCTACCTTGCAGAGAAAGTGATGGTGAGATGAAGTAGCCTTTCTTCTCTCCTGGTAATGTCTTCTGGATTTGCCTTGGCCAACAGTGCAAATGTTCCAGGTTCCACTTCAGCTGGATAGTGACTTCACTAGGAATAGTCCAGCTGGACCACCTAGCCATAGTGTCCCATGCATGGAACAAAACATATTCTTCGTTTAATATGTTTCTAATTTAGAGCTGATATTACTGAGATGTTAAAGACATCTTCGGGAATTAATTTAAAAGGATTTAAAGAGTGCTCATTAAATCATAATGCTGACCTAAGAATACATGTTGTTAGCTTTTTAAAAATGTATGAGAGAAGCTGCCGATTTAGTTTGCGTTTTCAATAAATAATATTTTTACATCTTAGTTTTTGCCATTTCTTATTCATTTCTTCTTCTATGAATCAGTGATATCTTTGTTTCCTTTGGTTGCCATTGTTACCAAATTGCTACATATATACTACTACATACACTACTACACATATAATATACTACACGTATTATTAGGATGTATAAGTTGTACACCTAGTTTATCAGAAAATGGTCTCTCTTGCACTGAATTATTTGATAGGCAAATAGTAATTGCAGTGTGTTGATTATGTGCATCTAAAATATGTATGTTATAGAGAAATACAATTTGAGAGAAAACTAGTCTTAGTGGTGATGTTAGCTAAAGGTGTGAATGATATTAAAAGTAAATATTTTCTCCTTTGCTGATAAGGAAAAGTAGTGTGATATAAATTTGTATTTGATTTGACAATTAATACAAGGAGTTGTATTCTCTGCACATTTGAAATTGACAATTATTTGATCCATAGTAGTTAGAATTTCTACCAATTACTAATGTATATTTTGTTTCACTAATTATTTATGCTTGCTTTTTTAGACACCAGAAGAAATCTCTCATCATCTTCAGAACATAGTGTATTTTGGCAAACACATCATGAAGCACTTTTTTGGGGAGAAATATGTTCATCATGGGGTAATTATTACTTTATAATTCTTTTTAAATAAGCAGAATTTTTTTCTTGCAATATTTTATCTTTATTTTTTGACAGAAAGAAAAAGTATATAGTTTAACTTGTATTCAGATCAGATATATAGAAGATAGAGCAGTGGCCAAAACTTTTGTTATATACATTCAGAATAGTTGCCCTAAGTTTCCTACAGTAGCAAGAGGAAGAGCGCTTGAATGTGGCTTTTCATGATTCTGCCATTGATCATTTACAGTTATCCCTTTTTTAAGGAATGGGGTAGAAATTGCACATGATAAACTTTTTAAAAATATTGAGATTGTGAGTCATGAAATGATTAGGTGAAAACATTTGTGAATAAAAATATTACCTGTATCTTACTTCTACATGAAAAGGTGTAAGATGTAAATTGGGTATTAATCAAATATAAATAAAAAAACTCTCAGTCATGTAATTGATAAGAACAGAATTCAAAGGACAAGAATGCAGGCTTACCTTATATATTTCCCTCATTATCTTAATATTTATTTATATTGTACTTTCTACCAAGACATGCATTTAAAGCTACTAATAGAAGTAAAATAAAAAACATACAGAATTAAAGCAAATGTTTTAAAGCAAATGTAGGATACATTTTTGTATACATAAATGCACATAAAATGTAGGAACATTAAAATGTTCCTTGGCTTATGTCCATTCATTCAGTGACTGTTCAAAGTTACAGTGATGCTGAAAAAAGTGGACATACGACTGGTCGTATTGCAGCACTCCCATGGCGATGTGATTGCAATCTGGATGTTTATGTGCCTGGGTCACAACTACACAGCCTGCATCCTCCTTCCATGATTTAAGCACAGCCTGTGTCAGTCCTCTTAGGTCGTCCCTCGGCCATTTTGCGGTATCCCCATGTTCCTTTACCCAGGACTCCTGACACTTTCTGTTTAATGACCTGCATCTTTTGGGATTACAAAACTGCTCTGGATTGCCATCACTAATCGCTGCTGTCACATGACGTCACATTTTATTACTACCACTTTCCTTACTTAACCTCCCACATTTCCTTAACTGTCTTTGACTTAGAGCATGTTTTTCTTTTCACCAGACTAACTTTCATTTTATTTTTCTAATTCATTATTGACATCAGATTACAAATCAACTCTCTCCAACATATAAACCTATTCTTGAAGGTATTGTAAAATTGATTTCAATCCTTCTTCAAAAAAGGCTATTTATTAAATATTAAAAAGGAAACAAATACAGAAAACATATTTAAAGTTCACATTTGCTTAAAAAGATACCCTCCTGTGCCACTGCCAGGAAAGGGAGTGGAATTGGGGGACATCTTCTTTAGTCTTGTCCTTTAATTGGAAAGTTGAGTTCAGATGATTCATGCATTTAGTGGCTACTTGCTCTTGACTGATAAACTTGAGGAGCTAAATGTTTTTCAAATTTTGATTGGTTTTGAAATTGTGACCACATAAATATTTAGTAAAGAAGGTTGGGAGACAGATAAAATAATGTTTAGTGTACAAGAAGCATTGGAATCAGGAATTATTGCCAAAGTTAGTAGATATTACTAAGAATATTATGTAACTCGGGGGTGTCAAACTCAAGGCCCAGGGGCTGGATCTGGCCTGTGGGGCCACCCTGGAAACAGCAAAGGACCAGCCTGTGGTGCCTCTGCCAGCGAAAACGGAACTAGGGAGGGCTGCAGGAGGCCCTCCTGAGCTCCGTTTTCACTGGGAGAGAGTTGCAGGAGGCCATTGCAGCCAAAAACGGAGCTTGGGACCCCATTTTTGCTGGCAGAGCACTCAGGCCGCCACAGGTGACCCTGACATGAGTGATGTTGAGCTGGCCATGCCCACCCTGGCCTCCCAAGGTCAAAAACAACCCTGATGCAGCCCTCAATGAAATTGAGTTTGACACTCCTGATATAACTGAAAGAGTTTTTGTATTCCTTTTCTAGGGAGAGTTTGGCAAACAGTATATTATTCAAAGCTGACTATTGAACTGAATTGAACAGAACACTGAACTTTAAGGCAGTATTCTCCCCTTCTCTCTCACCTTTTCACCCAAGGTTCCTCAAGGCATGTTTACTCAGCAATCATCTTTATTTGAAAACATTGTCTCCTTGCTATGCATATATATATATAGCAATTTCTCCTGTAAACATACTTTATTATATACTTTTTAAATTGTTTTATAGGGCAGCTTCAATTATTACTGACTGATATAAAAAAATAACTTAGTTGAATCTGGCAAAATGTTTACTTAGCTACACAGTCACTAAGCAAACCACATGACAGATAAAGAGGGAGGGAGAGAGGGAGGGAGGGAGAGAGAAGAGTGGGAGAGAGAAGATTGCTGGTTGCTCTCATTTAAAGTTCTATCATGCAGCAATGCTAGTGTTACTCTCAGTCTTTACTGTCAGGTGCAAAAATTTGGGTGTAAGTTGGAAAATTGGAAAGTGATTTTTATACATGTTTACTACTTGTTATTACCATTGTATTTGTGAACAATCATTATCCAAGTCAGTTGCTAAATGGGGACTACCTCTATTACACAGCTTACCTATAGCAATAGGAATTACCATCAGTATAATAAAAATATTTAAACACCTTTTAAATCTTTTAGGAAGTTGTCCAGCTGTCTTTGGATTTTGTGAAACAACTTTGCTTAAAGATCCAGGCAGAGAGGCCAGGTAAGAAATTAAAACAATGGCACAGCTATTTGAACATAAAATTGAAACAGTGTTTTCTGAAATTTGGCTCATCTGAACTCATGTGCAAATTGATTCAGTTTTCTTTAAAAAAAGTACAGAAGTGTGGTTTGCCCTTGTCTTCTAGGTTTTTTTTTTCAATTTCCCAATCTCGTTTATTGCCTTGTTATTCCCTTGAAATCTTCCATACAAGGATTATTACTATCGCTGAATAAGAAAATTAGCTTTATGTAGATTATAACCACATGATTCTTGTCTTGTATTTAGCCCCAAAATCTTTAATGATGTAATTAAATCATGGGACAAACAGATCTTGCTTATGTAATTAATTGTTCAGTTTTTAGAATAAACATTGGTGTTGCCTTCAGTACTGGTAGACCTCAACTTATAATCATTCTTTTAGCAACTTTTCAAAATAATAATGGCACTGAAAGAAGTGACTTACAACCAATCCTTGCAGTTAATGACCATTGCAGCATCCTTGTCATTAGTGCTCAACATTTGGGTGTTTGACAACTGACATGTACTTACAATGGCTGCATATGATTGCCACTTGCGACCTTCCTAGCCAGCTTCCAACAAGCAAAGTCAATGGGGGAAGCCACATTCACTTAATGACCATATGATTCACTTAACAACTGCATTGATTGGCTTAATAAACACGGCAAAAATAGTCATAAAATTGGACATGACACACTTAAGAATCAGCATGCTTACCAATGGAAATTGTAGTCTCAGTTGTGGTCATAAGTCAAGGACTACCTATAATCTTTTCCTATAGTGGAGCTAAGCAAACTGAGATTTCAGAACTGTATATTGCCTTCTGAAACTCAGTTCTTGAATCCCTCCAGAAATTGCTAACAAATTTTAGTTAATGTGTTGTATGGAACAATAAGGTAAATTATATTTAGTGTAATTTTAATTCAACACAAGTTGAATTATGCCAAATTCAGCCTTTGTTCTCAAACTAAATTTTTGGAGTTTTTTTTTAATTTGATTTATATGCCGCCCTTCTCCCGAGACTCATGGCGGCTTACAATGCGTTAAGCAATAGCCTTCATTCTTTTGTATATTTATACAAAGTCAGCTTATTGCCCCCACAAACTGGGTCCTCATTTTACCTACCTTAGAAAGGGTGGAAGGCTGAGTCAACCTTGAGCCTGGTGAGATTTGAACTTGCAATAATTGCAGGCAGCTGATGTTAATAACAGTGCTTTAATCTGCTGCGCCACCAGGGCTCTATAGGGGCACCAGTTTGCCCCTATAAGGCCTCTTAGCTGCCATGTATGTTCCTGAAAATGTTTGTGTAGCTTGATCTATTCACACACACACACGTCTAGATACTTGTATACATTGGCTTCTCTTTTCCCCTTCTGTCCCTCATTTTATGTTGGAATTGGATTTTCCATTGTTATTGAGTGTTGAACACATAATTAACTTGGACACAAATACTTCATTGTGGTTGTAATTGTGAATATACAGATCCCTCAGACATAAAAGCCTCTATTTTAGAGTTTTCAGGTGGTATCTATGGAAAGTTATTCAGGACAATAAAAGCATCAGGACAAAAGTTATTGAGGCAAAAAAGGCCATCAAATATGTAAATAGTACATTTCCTCTTCTCAGAATAACTTGCCTTTTTAAAAGAGAAAAATGTAGCAGTATAATGGTATATTGTTTGATGCTAAAGCTGGTTCAACTTGTATTTGGTTGCAAAATAATAGAAAATCCAACACAGGCTTTGCTGCAACAGGAAGTACATCTCTTAAATATTTTCCCCAAAGTTGAGTCAAAATTTCTTTAGTTAATGGGGTATCATTTATTTGTACCTATTATATTTTTTGATTGAATAATTAACATCTCTTACAGCTAATACTGTAAGAGGGATGCAGTGGCTCAGTGGTTAAGATGCTGAGCTTGTCGATCAAAAGGTTGGCAGTTCAGCGGTTTGAATCCCTGGCACCGTGTAATGGGGTAAGCTCCCGTTACTTGTCCCAGCTTCTGCCAACCTAGCAGTTCGAAAGCACGTAAAAAATGCAAGTAGAAAAGTAGGGACCAACTTTGGTGGGAAGGTAACAGCGTTCCGTGCGCCTTTGGCCTTTAGTCATGCCGGCCACATGACCACAGAGACGTCTTTGGACAACGCTGGCTCTTCGCTTTGAAACGGAGATGAGCACCGCCCTCTAGAGTCGGGAACGACTAGCACATATGTGCGAGGGGAACATTTACTTTTATAGCTAATACATTGCATATTTGATACTATGTATAGCACAGATTATTTTTTATTTCTGTTTTTACATTAAGTTGACACCTTTCTCCAGCATAGTATAAATCAAAGATTCTCCTGACTTGAGTTTGATTGTTTGTGATTAAATAAACATGTCTATATTGGTTGTTTGGTATCAGTATGGAAGTGATCTACTACTGCCTTCTTTTTAATCGGCCCCTCCTCCAGCTTTCCTATAAATGTAGGATTTCCTAGTCTTCCATTCCAGACTTAATCAGGGCTGAATTGATTAATCATTTAAACTTTTACAAATCACCCAGGATTGATTAGAAGTTACTTATTTACTTTTGAAACAGGTTGATAATTCAAACCTTCTTGACATGTAAGCCTATCTACAGTGCAGCCAATATTCATATCATGATTCCAAATCCAACATAAATTTTAAGATCTTGTATTTTTCAAATAATTACTTCTGAGAATTTTTCAACACAATTGCTGGAACACTTATATAATTGAACAAAATAATATCCGATTACTTTTCCCCAAGAGTTCTTACAATTTTTATTGAACTTGAATAAAAGACAAATATGAAAACATGAATAAAAAGTAAAATGCAAATAGCATTCAACTTAGAAATGCATTTGATTGAAATTTGTTTTGGCAGTTTGGGGAAGGTAATAACAAGTCTCCTGTATTGAATAGCATGGAAAGTTTATGTGTGTTGAGCACAATAGTAGGTTCTGTGTTTGTATTCCACCCTTCCTTCCTTGAAAGAGTTCAAAGCAGAAGTTATATTCTCTCAACTATTTCTATGAATCTGTGCTTATTTGGTAATTTGTAGAGATTTCATTGTGGGTTTCCCATATTGAAACCCAGTAATGACACTATTAACTACAGGAGGTTTTTTTTCTCAAATAAAAAAAATATTGAAATGCCAATGGCTTATTGTTGTTTAGCTATTTTAAAACTATCAAGAGAGGAATGATGTTTGCCATGTTTTCTAAAAATCTTTCTCAGTTAATATCCTTTTTCTTTAGAATCACGCTGTGATAAAGAGATGGATGCTCTTAGTGGTTATGCTTTGTGCCTTCCTAATCTCACCAGGATGCATTTTGTTGAACATCGACCTAAACTTTGTATAGAAATTAAGGTGAGTACATCAAGAATTTGATACAATCAATACTTTGTGTTCACATTGTTGCTTTTATACCCTTTAATTTTATTAGCAGAATGAAATGTTAAACAATGTAGAAACATAATTTCAATGTTTTGTTTCCATTAGAGGAAGTAACTATAAAAGATGAAATGGCATTTTGCAATTTACTTAAAATCATAGAAAGTTTTGAAGCCCATTTTAATCAGGCATAATTTTTTAAAATAGAACTATAATGTAGGCCACTTTGTATACCCGTCCTGATGGCTACTTCTCACAAGGGAGATAGAATGAAACAGTGTTGTTAGAGTGATTTTGTTACAGTATTCCTCCTTAATGACATCAAATATATTGAAATTCTTCTTCTTTTTGGGTGGCACTTATGCAGATTTAAATGTTTGAAAATTTGAACAGTTAAAAGTGTTATAGCCATTTAGATTTATGCCAAATAATTAAGTAATACTTCTGGGAATGCATCAATCATTTTGTAGCAAGAGTAAAATAAATATTTCTGTTCTTTGTGTGTCTTAGAAAGTTTGTGTACTGCTTTTTATAAGAGTTCGCTGAAAGGCTGAAAGATCCTAAAAACCTTACGTTATTGGGAGTGAATGGGGGAGGGGGTTGGTATTACTTTTAAATACAAAGCAAAGATGTCCTAAATTTTAAACTGCACTTTTTCTTGCAGCCAAAATGTGGGTTTCTCCCCTTTTCCAGTCATGTTTCACAAGATATAAAATATAAAGTTTGTCGTTACTGCATGCACCAGCATCTAAAGGTAATGTACAACTTAAGTGGATTGTAAGCTTTTGATAGAGTGGAATTAATACTCCATTTGAATATGGTACACATGATTATGTATAAGTCAAAACTCATTCCTTTTTCAGTTGTGAAGGCCATTTTATTTACATTAATCTACACTGGCATGTAAATGGAGGGAAATGCTTTTGTTGGGAAAAGTGTGAAGAAGCAGAATGTTAGAGATTGTAACTTTCTTAAGCTGGGAGGTCAGGGAAACTAAAGGCATGAGTAAGTATCTGGAGATATTGATGAACTCCCAGCTTGAACAGTTCTGGAAATTAAATTAATTGGAAATTCGAGAAATAAATGAATGCATATTTAGGAAGTCATATGTTCTGTTTGTCAACAGGTAGCAAAAGGAAAATGGAAACATCTAAGTAAATATTGTCCGCTAGATCTATTCTCAGGGTAAGAAAGTATATATCTTATTTTTAATGTATATTTCCTTCATTGAGCTGTTATTCTTCCTACTTATTTTAAAAAGTTATGCTGCTATATGAAATTTTAACAACGTTACTCATAACATGGAAAGTTTCTGTCTGTTAATCAGTACAGAGCTGCATGATATATACAGTTAAGGTTATAGAAAGAAGCTAATAATGTGGTAGTTGGAAAAATAATTGGAACAATTTTCAGGAAAAAAATGTGGAAAATATGGGTCTTACAAATAGCTTCTAAGTAGAACTGTCTTAAGTATTAGAGTGGAGAATAGTTCCAGTCATAAGGTCATAGAGTTAGAAATAAAATATATGTTTGAAAGTAGATCAGATAAATCAGAGTGAACAAGTTTATTTTAGTTATAGATTGATTACACTTCGTTTTAAATATTGTTTTTTTTATATTTTAGAAATAAACAGCGAATGCACTTTGCCTTGAGAAGCCTATTATATGAAGCACAGAATAATTTAAAAATATTTAAGGTAAGGTGCTCTGAATTTTTCAGGGAAGCTTTTCTTCATCCAGCCTACTTCACTTTCTTATTTTTGTTCTAATGTGCTTAATTAGGAAGCAGCTTCTGAAAGTCCAAGCTCCCATCTCCATGATTTAAATAAAACCGCAATCAACACTTTGCTTACTGGGCAAATTACTTACACTGATGTTGTTTGAAATAATCCTTTTCCCTTTTTTTATTTTCTGAAAATAATTCAGAAATATGCTTAATGAACATGATTTGGAAGTTTAAAGTAGAGAAATGCTATAGATGGGGAAGAGTGAATTGAGTCTGCAAATTGGACAGAAGTATAAAAAATGATAGATCTGGTTGAGAATTACGAAGCTCATTTAAGAAAGCATACACTAGTTAGAAGCTGTAATTAGCATACATTTTTGGAAGTCTATATGCCTCTTTGTGACAGTCTTGGATTAAAGTTGAGCAGCGATCAGTTACATCATGTTAGCATTTCTATAATCCTTTGGAAGACACAGACATCAAAGATTAGACATACTAGCCTTCTTCTTTGGGTTTTTTTTTTAAATAAAGAAGTACTACAAGAAACTAAGTTACATATACAACATTGCTTCAGGTCTTTGAAGTCCAGCATTTAGATGCAAGTTGATTACTAGTGTAACCAGCCTCTTTTCATTCCAGTTGATCCTGTCTCAACTGGGATCTCACAAATCCCACTACAATTTGTGTGACTTGATTTGTTAGGGTTGAATATGCTAGCCTAGCTTCCATTATCTTCTGCTGTGGAAGGCTGGGATCTACAAAGTATCACTGTGCTTCTTTGATGGAGTAATTCCCTCCTGTCATTTTTTTCAAGGTTTGGAGGGTCCTGCTTCATTCTCCGTTCACTTTCCTTGCATCTTCCAGATCAGTTTCAGTCCCCCAATTTCTGTGCTGTTCTTCAACCAGCTGTAGTAGCAATAGCAATAGCATTTAGACTTATATACTGCCCCATAGTGCATTACAGCACTCTCTGGGCAGTTTACAGTATTTGCATATTGCCCCCAATAGTCTGGCTCTTCATTTTACCAACCTCGGAAAGATGGAAAGATGGGTCAACTTTGTGCCGTGTCAGATCAAACTCCAGGCTGTGGGCAGAGTTTGCCTGCAACGCTGCATATACCCACTGTGTCACAGGGCTCTTGTTTATATCTAATAGTGAATGAATGCCTGATGAACATCAGTCTCCATTTCTGATCAAATTGTTGCTGGTTGGCAGTCCCATTTCCTCCTCCTCCATAAGATGGATGAAATCAGTGTAACAATCTCTAGCATTTGCAGACCTACATTCATATTCAGAAGGATTTTTTCATTCCAATATTGGTTGATTTCAGTCTACAGCTCTTAATGATTTTTTCCCTTTTGTAAATTACATCTTAATTTTTATATCTAGTATTGGAACAAGAAATCTATAGAGACTTTGATAGCTGTTCTTTGCTGTGATTAGGGAAGAAAGAAATATGATGAAAGCAGTGAATTCGGCAGGGTCTTAAAACTTTCTCTCTACTTGCTGCTTTCATTTTCCAAATCATGTATTTCTCCTGCTTCATGTAATTTGTCTTGATGATCAAGTAGTTAAATAGGGATCTATTATTTATCACTGAGTAAAAGCTTGATCAAGTAGTTTCCAATTAAGAATTACTTACTCTCACCTCTTCAGTTGCAAGATGCATTATCACACACTAATTTTAATTCAGATTGCCCTAACATATGTATATAGCAGTACCCGTATTTTTCGGACTATAAGACGCACCTAGCTTTTGGGGAGAAAAACAAGAAAAAAAAATCTGCCTCTGCCTCCCAGAAAATTGCCTCCTTGCAACAAACAGCAAACAGCCTGATCAGGTTCAGCACAGCCTGATTTAGCACGAGCAGCTGATGGGTGGTTGGTCTGTCTCCCGGAATATCACCCATCAGCTGTTCCAAGCTGCGGGGATTGCCATTGCCCATCGCCACTGTCAACGCCCATCGTCAGTGCCGCCTATTGCCGCCTCTGCACGCCCCATTTTTGGCCTCCTCGCATCCCGTTTTTGGCCTCTGCGTGCCCCATTTTTGGCCTTTGCATGTCCCATTTTCGGCTGGTTCCAGGTGGCGGAGATAAGTGGCAGAGGCTGCAATAGACTGCAGGGGTGTTATTCATCGATCATTTCCCCCAAGTTTAGACCTTTATTCAAATCTGTTTTGCTCCTTTCTTATAGTTTCACGAACACACATTTCTTTCCCCCCCTTTATTAATTTATGTATTTCACATTTATTCTTCTTGTATTTTGAGTTGCAAAATCTATACAGTACAGTACTAGATCATCACCTATAGATATCAAGCTCCAGTGCTTATCATGGCTTTGTTCAACTGAGGCTTTCAGATAGAAAAAATGTAGACTAAATTACCAGCAATAGTCACCATCTGCAGCATACTCTTATAATGGTATGATCAGGACCAGTTAAGTTTTTCACATATTGGCTAATATGCTGTGATTTTAAAAAAATCTAGTTTTACCTCCAAATAAACTCGTGCTATTTTATGCAAGCTAGGTTCTTAATTTAGAGACTATCTTGCAAGCCAAGTTATTGTTCTTTGCATCCCACCTATGAAGTACAGGGGGTATAATCAGAAAGTATAGTTGGGATATCCCTTTTGCAACAGTTGAATTATTTTTGTTACTATTTTAAAGGTATTAATTAACTTCCTTTCTTTTACAGAATGGTGAATTAATTTATGGCTGCAAAGATAATGAGGATTCGCTCTCAGATTTGAATGAACTTGCTTGCCACCTGAAACCTTTCTTCTTTCCTTCAAATGGCCTGGTCAGTGGGCCTCATTGTACAAGGACAATTCTGAAAGAGTTGATCCATGTAATAACAACGATTCTACTGAGTAATACAGATACCTGTAAAGCAGGTGATTTGAAGACAGTTCCCAGCTCACAAGGAAGGAGCTATTGCGAAGCCAGTGCTTTCGGTAAAGAGCTAGTGCGGAATGGTAAGAATTTTTGTGCCTTTTTTTTTTTTAATTTGATTTATATGCCGCCCTTCTCTGGAGACTCAGGGCGGCTTACAATGCGTTAAGCAACAGCCTTCATACTTTTGTATATTTATACAAAGTCAGCTTATTGCCCCACAAACTGGGTCCTCATTTTACTTACCTTAAAAAGGATGGAAGGCTGAGTCAACCTTGAGCCTGGTGAGATTCGAACTTACAGTAATTGCAGACAGCTGGTGTTAATCACAATGCTTTTAGTCTGCTGAGCCACCAGGCCCTAAATGTTTACCAGGCCCTAAACATTTTCTAAATGTTCTAAGAACATTTTCCACAAATTCTGAACGAACTTAGACAATGTTTTACAATATGCTATTTAGGATCATTTTGTAAAACCTTCTCTCGTATAGGGAAATGCCAATACAAATCTGATGTCACAGTTTCTCTGTTGGAAGATTTCTTTCAAAGTAGAGCAAGGAACTGAATTGCAAAGTTTCTTTTTCCAGTTTTTGACATCTGTGTTTTTATAATAGAAGGATCACACTTCGATTCTCTGCTGTTTTTGGTCAGAGATTGATATATCCATTGTAAAAACTGTTTAAAACTTATTCTTTTTAGCTAAAAACAAAATAGAGACTTCTGGCTTGCCAAAGGGATGCCTCCTTTACAAAACACTTCAGGCTCAAATGCTGGATACACTGGATATAGAAGGGGTTTATCCTTTGTACAACAGAGTTGAACAATATTTGGAAGAGTTTCCCAAAGAGAGGTAAGTGATACTGGGTTTCAGATCAGCAAATTAGTATGGTCAGAGGAGACCTAAGTATGCAGCACCTCTTAAAAACAATAGTATCTTAACCCCTCTCAGTCTTAGAGTATGACTTTATACTTAAGAGTTAGTATAGCGGAAGCTCCCAGTGTTGACTTTAAAATGCCTTTTTCCTGTTTGGCTACTTGTTTGGAACTCATTGTGTGCCGAGACTCTGGCTCATTAAATCCTTTAGAACTCAAAATGTGTAGCATCTTGATGCTGGTTTAGGTCCAGAGCTCAAACCTTTGAGAATGACCTTGTCACCTGACCCTAAACTGTACTATCCAGTTATGTCTACAAATATACAGTATCCAACTATAGTATCGCTGCTAAGTCTAAAATTTGTATCCTAAAATCCCCAAATTTAGTAGTTTTGTTATAATGAGGCTCTGATTTCTCTATTAGCAAAGTAAAAAATAGAAATTGGAGTTTCAATCCCAAAATAGCTTTTTTCCTGACATATCTAAATCAAAAACTAAAAATTTTAACCTTTTTGGGGGGTGCCTTCTTCCTTCAGTTTTATTTAACAACTGTCAAAAAACACTGCAAAGTGTTTATTATTCTAATTGATTTTAAGAATTAAGGTTTCTGCATTTTTCAAAGAAAATTATGGCTGTCTGGTTTCCTTTAGTTGCAGTTCTTCAAAAATGAAAACTATCCTTGCTATTTATAAATATTGTATTTTTCACATGCTCAAATCATATAGGCAATATGCCTAAACTTTAAAGAAAATGAGAATGACAATAGATCTGATGTAGGAAGAGTATTTGTTTCCAGTCATTGGTGACTTATCAACCATATTGAGCAAACATCACAGTACAAAATCTACTTTAAAAAAAAAATGCATTTTTTTCTTTTTTGTTTATATGCTTTATTTACTTTGTTCAAATTTTATATTATAAATAATTTGGTCGAAATTCATTCATGTATTCATTTATTTAAAATAAGGCTACCCAACTCCCAGTGACCCTGATGGCATATAAATTAAAAATGAAATAGCCTAAGTATACTTTTCAAGAATTTAGAACTTCTTGGAGTAGAACTGTGGTACATATTTTATGCAGTACAGTGTATATGGAAAGTCTGCATACCCCTGTTAAAATGCCAGGTTTTTGAGATGTAAAAAAAATCAGACCAAGATAAATCACTTCAATTTTTTTCCATCTTTCACATAACAGATAAGCTGTACAATTCAATTGAAAAAGAAACTGAAATCTTTTAGGGGGGAAAATAATAGATCTATCTTGGTCTGATTTTTTTGAATCTTAAAACTTGGCATTTTAACAACGGTTTGTAGACTTTCTACATACACTGTACATATTTTGCTTATAGTATTAATAGTTATATGCTGTACACTTTTGGGGAACAAAATAATTCAAAATAAACCAGGGGGAGGCATTGGTTAAGTAAGCTATAATATGAAGAAGAAACATATTAAGAAAATCTAATAGAGGATTCTTCTTCCTTAAAAACTCAGTGAGATCTGAGGATATTCAATGAACATGGAATGCTAGTTTATGATTAAATGTGGGAAGTAGGGTGGTAAGAACCTTCAACCTTGAAAATAGCATAGCAGGAACCTTTATTGCAGTCATTCGACAAAACAATCTTTTGCAGTCATTATGTCACTGCAAAACCAAAGGCAAAATATTTATTTTGGAGAGTTCTTAGTTTGCGGTGTTGCTTTCTTCAGTGTCTCATGTAATTTTAGGCAGCGGTCACTAGAGGGGACAGTAGCCTCAATTGTGACACACTTGAACTGTGGGAGCTGTGCTAAAGAAATAGCAACTGAAATAAGTTTGTTGCTGTTGTTTCATTATGCAGAAATCTGTTTGCTTTCAGTTCTGGGTCTCTGCATTTTACTTTATTTTCTGAATGTATTTTTTAGGAACGTACTACAGATTGATGGGCCTTATAATGAATCATTCTATGAGAAATTATTAGATCGCTCAAGTGAGGATGATGGAACAATAGCATATGCGTTGGCAAAGGTACCTTATTTTGACAAGACAACCTCAGTTCTTTTAATCAAGTTCTTTAAATCAATCATATATATACAATTGTACATATTTACAATTTCGTGTGCAAAAGCATCATGCTTTTGCTAAAGACACAGGAAGATTACAATGTAGCATGATGGAACTAAACTAAAGTTAGTAGCATACTGTATATTGTCCTTTGGAAAATAGAAACAACACAGATGCCTTGTTGAGCTATCGCTGTCTACTAACACCAACACCAGTTACCCTCTTCAACAAAATACTGTGGGATAAAGCGGAGGAAATTAAAAGACCATCTAGGCATGTACTCTTGATTTTGTATTGTGTGTAATACTTTTATTTCCATTTCAATTTAATCCTATCCTTGTGTAAGCTTTTACTGCATTTACTTTCAAATATTGTATTGTTTTGAGAATATAAATATATCAAATAAAATTGAGATAGAAATATGTTTAATAACCTCTATTCACAAGAAGCAACATACTGAACCTTTTGCATTAAAACCATATTTTTTTTCTGTAATTAGTTTTTCCTAACTGAACTTACAATGTAGTTTTCCTTAAATAGGGTAATAGCTACACACACATACACACATAGGTATATATACACTGGATAGCGTAGTTGTTAAAGTGACACCCTTTGAGAGACTGGAGTCCAAATCCCAGCTGGCACCTACTTAACCCTAACCCTTAAAGCTTCACCAGTTTATCTCAAATTTTAAAGTGAGAAGAACTAGGAGAGTTGTGTCTGTTCGGATGTCACCCAGATTAACAAGGTCCACTGGAAAGTACCAGAGTCTGAAAGAGGAACTAGAGAGGATGTGGAAACTAAACACCAGTGGTCCCAGTGGTAGTAGAGGCACTCAGGATTGTGATTCCTAAGTGGGGAGAGTAGCTCCAATAAAACCAAGGAGCGACATCAGAGCTCTCTGTCCAGAAGAATGTAGTGCTAGGAACAGCTGAAATACTGCTCAGAACCCTCAAACTCCCAGGCCTCTGATAGATGATCTGAGATTGAGGAAGATACAAACTACCCATAAGGGTGAGAAGGGTTTTTTTGTGATTAGATAGGTGATAGCTAGATGATTAGATAGACAGACAGACAGACAATAAGAGAAGGATGGCTGGCTGGATGGACGCAATTTTTCAGTTCTTGTTGCCTGGTAGATGACTATAGACTTGATTTTTGTTACAGGTTCAGCAGTACAGAGTTGCAATGACAGCAAAGGACTGTTCCATAATGATTGTGCTTTCACCTTGTCAACAAGATGAATGGTAATGTCTAAGATAATTTTTTTATTTTTAAAAAACCCAATATTTATCTGTCTATAAGTATCAATTCAGAAAGTGCTGAATTAGCTCACTGCCTATATTGATAGTAATCCTCCACACAGGAAAGGTAGAAAGTAAGTAACATGAGTGAGGATTACTGCTCACGTCCTTTCCTCCCTGCAATGTAGCAGTATCCCTGCCCACCCTCTGGGACTGAGGTGGCAGTAGAGTCCCCCAGGTTTATGGTTCTAGGGTATTTCAGTCTGCCATCTCTGATCCCAGGGTTAGAGATAGTACATGGAGGTTCACAGCCTCCATGGTAGCCATTAACCTGGACCAACTAATTCATGGCCCTACTCACATGGGGTCACACAGGGATATTGGAATTTTGTGAGATTTAGCAATCTTTAGAATGATGGCCATTAATTTTAGCACATCATAGAAGCCCTGGTTCTTGATGGCTGCCATGTTTCAGCTGATGTCTTAAGAGTTGCACAGTGGAAAGATGAACTCTCCTCAAAAACCTTTGTTTGATATCTGGATAAAAGGTAGTGATTCTGCTCTGCAGCTTTTCAAGAGGAAATATATATTTTTTGTATGCAAAGTACAGTTTCACTTAAATTCAGATGTTTCATTATCCAAATTGGGTAATGTCATCAGTGCTAGCATCAGTGCTAGTTGGGTTAATCAAATGTCTTCAAGAAAACAACCAAGCTCGGAGAGCACCAAGGACCCCTCATTTCAATCCTGAACTATAAATATTCTCATTTACTGGTATTATTTATAGTCCATTGCATACATAGATGTAAGTTTTTATATCTCTGTGTGTGCAATAATCTGAAGGAAATGGAAGAAATATAAAATTAGAAATGTTTATCTGCATATTCACCTTTGATTTAAACACAATCACATTATTAAAAATTAAGATTATATTTATTTCTACTGTTTATATACTTCGTTTGAAGAGGTTCCAAGTGGTGTACTAAAAGAGCAACAGTAAAACAATAGTGCATAAATATCAACAGTAAGCATTCATAAGAATTGAGCCATTTGTATGTCAGAGCCAATAAAAGCAAAACCAATCAGCCTCTAAGAGCCTTCTGAAACAAGCAAGCTTTATCAAGCTTTCTGAAGGCCGTGAGTGGGACTCACCCTTCCCTTGGGAGGGATTAAGACCCCACGATGAGTACCTGCTTTTATGCCCCTTCCTATTGAGCTTCACAGTAATTAGGGACCTCATTTGGACCAAGTGGACAAAATCTGTCTGGAAAAGATAAAGAGTCATGTCCCCTAGTTTTGAGCCATTTACAACTTTATACTTGGAACACACCAGCAACCAATGTAGCTCTCACAGCAGTGGTGTTATATTGCAGACATGAGAAGTGCTTGGTTTTTCAATCTAGTTTGTATTATTGCTACTACTGTAAATTTTGAAGTCTAGACATTCAAAACATGGGAAGTACCTCTGGAATTGGTATTAGCAGTCAAGTTGCTTTCTGGGGGTGTAATTATTAATTGTATGTTTTCAAACTGCTAAATTTTGGAAGCACATGAATAGGAAAATTGGCATATTTCCTGTCCTGTATAACAGTAACAGAAATAGTGTCTTTACTTTCCAAAGAACTTTAGAAACAGTCAATTCCAACAACATGAGAAATTCCAAGATATAATTTCAATAATAGATGCAAAGTTGTGTACGTTGCTGTGTTCACAAATGCCTAGGTCTTTATTCAAGTTTAGAATATAGATGCATTTATTAGAGAATCAGAATAACTTTCTTTATTCCTAGGTTGTCAGTGACAAAATAAGCTATGTGAAAATTGCTACTTTAAGATAAGCTTATGGTTAACCTCTCATGTAATTTATTCACAAAGCAGTACTGAAAGCAATAATCATTTAGGAAAGTTTGAAATAAAATGGTAGGAAAAGTTTCAAACAAATTTTTGTACATTTCCTACTGGAAAAGCTGTATTTTACTTAAAACCACAAGTACTTTTAAAATGCAACATCAGCTATAGCTTGTCACCATTAGGATATAGGTAGAATTCTCATATATGAGGATGAACAGAAAAAGATGGTTTTTCCCTCTCTGGAATACCAAATCGTAATTATTGTTCTTATTTAAATTTCAGCTCTGAGCAGAGGCCAGTGGTTCTAACATCAAAATCGAGATTTACCTTTTCAGTTTCTGTCCTGGATTTAGACCTGAAGCCATATGAAAGCATTCGTCATCAATATAAGCTTGATGGGAAGATAGTGAACTATTATCTGAAGAGGACACAAGCCAAAGACGACTCAGTAATGTCAAATCTTTTAAAAGAAAATGAAGACTGCACACTAGTCCTCCATAAAATGTAACTGGCTAAATATTTAACACAGAGGAAGATTAAGTTATGTTTTTTTTATTATTATTTTCAGTTGTGCTTTCAATTTATCTACCTTTCAGAAACACAAAAAAACCCCGAGATTGCCTTGAAGAATGCATTTATTGTAAGAGACATGTGACATGTACTATTAGTTTGAATGAAATGACTATTCTATGACTGTAGAAGAGAATTTGATTATTCAAATGCAGAAAACCAGTATCCTTATTAAAATTCTAAATGCAGCTATAACTATATATGAATCACTAAGTATCACTTGTTTAAAATAAATGAGGTGATCTGATCAAATTCCAAAAATCTTGATTAGAAATAATTCTAGATTAATGCTTCTTAGACTGCTGCTTGCATATGTATTGTCTCTTATGTTCAAAGTGATCTTATGTAGTTGTTCTCCGAATTGTTCAAAACTTATTAAAAAGATTTAATGTATAAAGAACCCCCCCTTTCTTGAATAATGATAAAAACAATGAAAGCAAATTAGCTCCCTTATTAAACAGGAGGTTTTAGAAATTATGTAATGTAAACAGTTACTATTACAATTAACCATTTTCAGCAATTCTTTGCTGCATATGCCTCATTAATATTTAGATGCCTCATTAATATCCTTTTCAGTTGCCTGGGCCATTCTGAGGCTTCAATGGGTAACAATTGAGAAGTTCAAAATATTGCCATAAATTTTCTCTGGGTAATAGTTTTTATTTTTCTGTCTGCATTTTTGCTTGGCTTCTCTTTAGACCTTCAACAGCAGCCATTTGCTTTGCTAGAGCATACAAGTTCAGTAGCAATTGGATTTTTTTATCCTGAGCTCAATATTATTGAGGGTATTAAATGTTCTCAGCAAAGGGAGATCTCTCTCTTTGTGCAAGAGTTGTTAGGGTTTTTTAAAAAACCACCTCTTGCACACACAAAGAGAAAATAGTGAAATATGCCTTGGGTTTTACAGTGGAAGGCCTAGTCATTCCCTGCTCTGCTGCCCAGTGGCAGTAAGGGTGATTTGAAGAGGCAATGACATGTCATTTCTAATGCAGACTGTGTAATTGGACCTCTGAATTCAGAATTTTGGATTCTAGGTAACTACTTATATGTTATTTTAAAGCAGGAAGAGAAATTCTAAAATGTCTAATGGTAAAAGTTAAATGTTAACGTAGGTAGACAAAGGATTCTTACATGCTGTGAAAAACTTGAAACCAAAGCTGCTTCAGCTATTGAAAAATCGCTGGATTGGCGCCAAAGGTGTCTTGCACCAGAGAAAGCTGTACATCACAGGCTCTCTGAATTATGTTAGTGATGCAAATTCCTGTAGATGTGATTTTGGTGGGCTTGACAGTGGGCAAGAAGAGTCTTCTCCCACCCCTGCCCTCCTTTCTGTAAGAACGAGTTCTGCAATTGCTTCTTGGATGCCTACCACTTTTTACAGCCTGGCTTTTAGTGGCACAATCTTATCTTTTGACTGTCGTGTATCATCACTAAAATATGTATCTGTCAGAAAGTATCCCTAAAAATCTATAATGATATTTTGTATGGATTCCAATTCATTTGCTATTATGATATTAAGTTTAATGTTAATATTTATGAGTATCTCTCACGAGTTCTGCTCCTAGATCTATTAATTAAAAAAACCCTGTATTTTGTGATATTTATTCATCTTAATTCTAAATCTTGCCCTCCTGAGCTTGTGGGCTGCAAGTCAGTCGATGTCAGGTAAGGGCATAGTTCTGGAATTTGAATCCAATAAATTTGTAATGCACAATTAAATGAACACAACTTTTAAACTTATTGGTAACTGTGAATGTTGCTAAAATTGTTCAAAAATATTTTATTGAAATATTCACATTATAATATGAAGCATTTTCCAGAAAGGCTACCATTCTTAAAGCAATTAGTAGTAAAATAGTCAAAATGTTTTGAAATAATAACAAATGACAAACAGCTGTGTAGCAATGGGCATTTGATTTTGATAGGTATCACCTGCAATATGCAATCAGCAATCGATCAAACTCTGCATCTAGAAAATGCATATAGGGCAAGATAAGCTAAAAATCTTGCATATAATGCTGTTTTGCTCACTGTTCTATGCAAGTCTTTGTGGCATTCCATGTGTGAATCCAAAACTTACCTCCAGAAAACAAAATTTGTAATTTTGAGTAGAAATTCTACTTTTGGCAAACTTAAGATAGAACCATTTTGGGTTGGGCTGACATGGTAAGCTGCTAAGTTTAATTAAATCTGCATTGGCAGATATAAAATGACGAGTGCTCATTAACCAAGCTTTTTAACTTAGATTGTTATATCTTACTGTCTATAATTAGGAATGCATGGGATGCAAATATTGATTAAAATGCTCAATTTGAGTGTTTGTATTTAAAAACTGATATAAACTTCGCTTTTTCTAAAAAAAAAAAAACCTATTACAGCACTTTAAAAGAACAGTGAAAACTTTACATAGCTACTTATCTACTTGGGTTGCATTTAAAACAATTGATTCTAGGAAATCTAAATATGGAAAGATAATACTGGAATATATAGGCAAGTTATATGCAGATCAGTGCCATCATTTTTGCTCTTTTCTGTACTCATTCTTCATGGAGCATGTGGTTAATAAATTTCAGCTTATGCTTTGTAAATTAAAATGTCTCATTTTTATTTTATGAGTATGATAAACCTGATTTGCCTTCAATCACTGTTTATGGAAGAAGTAGTAGGTGTGCTACTGTATGATGCTCCTGTAGCTTAAATTCTAATTACTACCAAACTGTTCTGTATTCTAGAATCACTGTTACATATATACATACAGCTGTGAACTGAAACTGCCACTTTTTTTAGACTTGAATTTATCAGGCTGATCTGAGGAGGTTTTAGGAACTGATGTAGAAGGGGAAAAACCACTTTGATTCAGAAAGTTAATTTTTTAATGAAATGCATTCTACTTGTATCTGATTTGACGTTTTGTATTTAAAAAGCTGTATTTATTTGTCATGACAATTTATATATATGTGCCATAATTGTACAGATAGCATGTTTTATGGGTATGGTTTCTAAATGGAAAATAACTTAATGTTTATATTCAATAAAATGATAGATGCGTAACTGGCTTTCCTGGGACTCATTTGCCTTCAGAAATTGAATTGATCACAGTTTCAATGGAGGTCTGTATCCCAACCATATGCAAGAGACTTCTGAAACCTTGCGGAGCATCTGATGCAAATTTGTCAGCTAGAGTGCCTATAAGAGGAGATGAAATAGAGAGTTAAAATTTATTTCAAGTACAAATTATCTAACCTTGGAATTTCAAACCACTGCTTTCTTCCTTGTCAGCAATTGGTGTCAGAAATTGTGTTGAAAAAAGCCTAACTGCTGCCCAGATCTTAATGGATGCAGAGCTATATCTACATGGAGATGCTCATCCATGTCAGAGTTGTCCTAAAGGTGCTTTTTCAAAAGGCAATTGAAATTTTTGTTTTTTCCTTGAAGACTTTTCACTTCTCATCTAAGAAAGATAAAGGTCACTCTTTTGAATACAGCAAAGTCCACATTCTTGACAGAGACGACCACTGGTTTGAAAGAGGGGTCAAAGAGACCGTCCGTGTTAAAATTGAACAGCCCTCACTCAACAGCAGGCAAGAGATAGACACCACCTATCTCCTGTTTATAACACAGTCCTTTCAACAGCTCCAAGAAAATTCCACAACCATTTGCACTCTGATTCAAGTGACCCTGAAGGAACAGATAAACCAAGTGACCTTGATGACTCTCAGAGAGAGCGCTAATGATCTGATGACTGCAAGGAATATCAAACCTTTCATTCCCCCCCACCATTCAGTTAGAAATAAAGAAGCTTGTGCATAAGAAGCGAAACATCCTCAAGAAAAAAACAAAGTCCAGTTGCCTTTTGAAAAAGCATTTTTGAGACACGCAGAGCTATACTCTAACTGAGAGGTCTCATGAAAATTGCTGCCTCTGGCTTGACAAGAATGAAAATGTTCAAACCACTGGGACTATTTTATATCTTTTTGTATCTTTGGAGTTTTTCCAAAAGGAGAGACTGCTGAGTGGCAGTCAACAATGTAAACATAGTAAGAAGATTGTCAAAATAAAAACAAAACTGAAGAAGATGGTTGTGACAAAGTTTTACCTTGTAGTGGTATTTTGTTCAAAAGATCCAAAACTGGTATAACATTTCCTTTTTCATCTACCTGTATCTTCCAAACAATCATTAATTCAAATCTATAAAAGTCAGAAAGCATAATTAAAACAAGTGCATACAGATAGAGAGGGACATACTCTCACAAAGTAGAGAAAATTAGCTGCATAAAAGACTCTATTTTAAATACTCTCATCTCATGCAAAGGCAATTTGGAACTTGGTAGTACAAAATATAGTGGAACCGTTTTCTGGTGGATGAAAACCTGAAAATTGTTGAAAACGGACAGTTCCCCAATTAGATTTGGTGCAGCCATATTGGCTATTTCTGATTTCCCTTGGGTTTTTTTTCCTAATAAAGTTGTAACTAAAAGACAACTAGAAAGAAATTGTGTGAAGGAGATTGGTATCTGTGTCAGTACAAAAACTCTGCATACTCAACAAAATTGGACCAAATTTGAGGATTGGGTGAGACCAGGGGCTCTGGAGAAAAATATTTTCTCCCAATTCTCCCTATGAGAGAGGCAGTTGGGCAGGGGTTCAGAATGTTGCCATCCAAGTCCCCTTGTCATATGAACAGAGTAGCAAGAAAGCGACTCTGTCTTATCCTGAACTTCCTAAGATTCACATAGATACAACATAGACCCCTTGGGGAAAGAAAAGAATCCAAAAGTTATGCCATGGATCCTTTCCCTACCTTGCTTTATTTGGATTGCTTTAGTTTCATTATTTTTTTAGAACTCCCATCTATGTTGAGCTCTATTTCCCATTTGCTTGTCCTGCCATGGAATTATTTATTTCTTTTTATTAAAATAAACTGTTTGTATTTATTTTTTGTGAATATTTTTACTGCTTTACTGTTTTTAATAGTTCTTTAATTTTAGAATAAGTAAGCTGTCCAGAGTCACTTGTTTGAGTCAGGTGGCTATAGAAATTGAATAAATATAGTTTCTCTTAATATCCAAGATATAATCTTTCCTATTAAATGATACCAAATCAAGGATAGTTGCTACTCTTATTGAATTCTTTCATGCTTTAAGAAGAAATAGGAATTTCTGGAAGGGCTTGGAAAAATGGTCTCTTTACAGATGCTGTAATAAAACCCATCATCATTACTATTTCCTTTTCAAAAGGATCTATAAGTTGTATTTAGAGAGCAGCTTCTATATGTCCTAGATTGGGTGGACAGTAGTAGACACCAACAGTATTTTAAACCAAATGATCTCTATGGTATTATCAAGTTATATTAAAGACGAGGGTGTCAAACTATTTTCCAAAGCACTAAAAGGCAAGACAAGAAACAATGGTTAGAAACTAACCAAGGAGAGAAGCAACCTAGAAGCTGACTTTGTATAAAAAAGAACACCGCTTAGGGGGGCCCGAAAGCCCTACTAAGCTGGTATATACAAAAGTATGAAGGCTATTGCTTAACGCATTGTAAGCCGCCCTGAGTCTCCGGAGAAGGGGCAGCATATAAATCGAACCAATAAATAAATAAATAAATAGAACTAAGGAGAAATTTCTAACAGTAAGAGCAATTAACCAGTGGAATAGCTTGCTTGCAGAAGTTGTAGGCGCTCTTTTACTGAAAGCTTTCAAAAAGAGACTGGACAACCAATTGTCTGAAATGATATAAGGTCTCCTACTCGAGCAGGACCAGAAGACCTCTGACGTCCCTTCCAACTCTTTATGTTCTATGTTCTAAGTTTATTGTTTTGGATGTTTTAGATAGTGTAGATATTTTGGTATATAGAGTGCTTTTCTCTCTTGTGTTGATTTCTTTTCAGCATCTTAAAAAAGTATAGTTTTTTAAAAAAATAATTCAAAATGTTTGGGAGAGGTTTATTTTGAATTTATTTTTTATTGGGGGGGGGAAATATTACATTTTCCCCCATGACTTTTCAATATTTTAAGCTATACTACGGTTGATAAATACGAGATCTGAAATGTGCTTCTTTATGGTTTGTAAAAGAACCTGGTTTTCAGCAAGGTTCACAATTATTCTCGCTTTCCCTTCAGTACATTGCTTTAATATCCTTGGGGTCTTTGAAAGAGAAAAATATGGCTACTGCTATTATGCCCCTGCACCACAGCTTCTATAGATATCTGTCCCCACGGATCAATATGAATCAGTTAAGTTGCCTTACTCGGGAAGTTGAGTGCTTCTTAAGACCATGTAATCTCCATGTAATCCTTCAGGAAGTGCTACAACATCTGGATACTTATTCTATAAAAAATAAAAGATAAATGGTATATTTTATACAGTGGTCAAATATAAACCAGACACTACAAAAAGTGCAACTTTTATAAGACATGCAGCTAATTAGTTTATGTACAACAGAGGTAATTGACTCTTGAGGACCACATAGATAAAGCTCCATGACACATTCTAGTTAACATTGTAATAAAATTAATAGGATATGAGTGATAGATGGCCAACTGTAATGACTGAGTCTGTTATTTTAGATATATGAACGTTTTGCTTCTTTCAGAAAAAAAAGTATGAAATAAATGTGAGATTTGAATAAAAAAAATTCTAGTGAATGTTCTATTTTATAACAGAAGTACAGGAAGAAAGAGGGGCGTGATGGCTCAATGGTTAAAGATGAAAGCTGACAGCTCAGGTTCAAGACCCGAGCACTGCACAACAGACTGAACTCCTGTTTCTGCCATAGTTGCTGCCCACCTAGAGTTCAATAGCATGCAAATGTGACTAGATAAATAGGTACCATTTCGATGGGAAGGCAACAGCATTCTGTGCGCCTTTTGGTGCATAATCTTGCTGGCCACAGGACTATGGAAAATGTCTTATGACAGCACTGGGTCCCTCAGCCAAGAAATGGAAATGAGCGCCATGCCTAAGAGTCAGACATGCCTGGACAGGAAAAGTTTTATTTTTTACAGGAAGAAAGCTTGGGGGCTGCTCTGAGAACTTAAAGAGGGTAACTCAAACAGGCATACTAGTGAAAATAAAGTGGTTCCTATTAGGTAACCCAAAAGGTGAAATTGGGTTTTGATCATTAGATCATAATTCTTACAATCTTGCTATGAAGAGATAAGATAGCTATAAATTAATATTAAAGAATATATGAGGTACTGGTATACAAGACAATTTGACTGTTTTAATATTCAAAACCTTCAATCAACAAGCTAACACAGTCTTAAGAAATTAATATCTAAAGGCTAAGCAATGAAGAAATTGTCAGTGAGCACATCTTAACAAGCTGAGTATCTCCAGGGTCAGAATCAACCCGATGTCAGCACTTCAATCTGCATTTACTCTAATGCTGACATAAGAAGGAGAGGCGAGGCATCTGGAAAGGGATGTTTGACTTTTCACCTACTTATTTTCCCTGAAGATAATATCCCCTAGGAGATGGGATGGGAGGTGGGAAATTCCTTTGAGCTGGAGCGGTAGATTAGGGGTAGAATGACTTGGAAGATGGCCAATGAGTGCAGGAGAGTGGGGAACGGAAAGGGAGGGTTTTGGGTCTGGAAGTCAGTGTTGGCTTCGATGGAGCTGGCTGTAGAATGTCGTGCTTAATAAATAGGAGTTTTCCTTCAAAGACTTTGTTTGAAATGCAATTTATTTGAGACGACCTCGAAGCCTGACACCCAATACATTAGATATTGTAGGGAACAGTGTTTTTTGATCTCTTCTAGGAAGAGATCAAATTAAGTTTTAATTATCCTGCATATGTTATAGATTGCCAAGAGTCGTGGGCTTACAACAAAGTACAAGTTTAAGGAATGGATGGATGGATAATAACACAAAGGAAATGGCATGCAGCATGGCAGCTTTTGTATTAAAATAATTGCAAGGGGGAAAAGACAACCAGATAGGAACACCAGAGAAAGAAGGAAGCTGGCAATGGAACTGATAAATTTTTAAGTTTAATGGAGCATAGACAGAATTCCCCTTAAAAGCATAGCAGTAAAATAAATAATAAAGAAGAGATTAAATCCACTGCAATGTCTCTGATCAAGGCGAGAGCCTTTAAGAAGAATAAAAACTCTGAGGCTTCCAGATACACGTAGAAGACTGGAGGTTTAAAATACATACTCCTATGTAAACATGCCCACATATGCATGACATATGTGGCCATGTTTAGAAACAGGAACAGCTTTGCTTGGAAAAGAGAAGAAAATGAAAGGTGAGGCTCTGGGAAGAACAAGGAGTACACATTTCTGGATAAAGGAGGAAAGGAAGACAGGAAGAAGAACTATTAGTTCTGGCAGTGCCAGTCTGCCCTCCTGGCATAAGACGCTACCCAAACAGGAAAGAGAATCCCAAGCAAAACAAGGAAGCCAAATACAGAAGCAAATCCCCTTCTCTCTCTCTCTCTCTCTCTCTCTCATTTTTATAGGGGAGAGAGGCAAAGGATTGTTAGGATATCCATCCCATGTGTCTGATTTGGCTCAAATCTTTTTCCACTTTGTTTCTGCTGAGGAAACAAAAGTCTTAATTTTGCTAGGATTTTCCAGGCTTCATCTTTTGTTTACCAAAAAGTTTCCAAGAAGTCCTGTAGATCATGGCAAGCCAGCTGTCAGATCTCTCATGGTTTTACAAAATTCCCATGATGATCAGCAATTTGAATGAGAAGACATTGAAGGGATATTTGCATAACTTTTGGGTAATCAAAGTACCCTGCATGGAAAGCGGCGGGAATTTGGGTGCACACAAGAGGGTTATCAGGCATCCACTTTTCTGCCAGGCTAAGATCCTTTTTACGAGCCACACTAACTTCATGAATAAAACCGCTATTTTATATATATGAGTAGGTCCTTAGTATAAAGAGCATTTCCCCTTATTTCTTGATCAGAGCACTGAGGCTGCATAAGCACTGTCAATTAATCAGGGCTTAGTTAGCAATTAGGGCTTAGTTAAGACAAAATGAAGCTTCATTGCAGAAGACAGTAAGAGATGAGTAGCGATTATATCCAAAGGTTACAAATGATTCATTTACAGCAGGGGTGTCGAACTGGTGGCTTGGTGGCCGGATGTGTCACATGCAGGCCACGCCCACCCCAGCTCTGCAAAGGCCAAAAAAATCGTAATATGTCATGTGACGTGATTGAGTTTGACACCTGTGATTTACAGTGTGTATAATACAAATTTAACTATAGCTGTACAATTGTGTAATCTGATGAATTCTGTTAATCTTTTTCAATAAGGCTCAGCTTTTTTTCTATTACAGATTGTTAGTCCTGGCTCTGCTGATTTGAATTACTAGGCTTACTTATCTCTATGATACTCCTTTAAAGGATATTGATTTCATACAGTAAACACCAGCAGAATAGGCAGAAAGGAAGATATGAACAAGAAAATTATGACAATGTTAATTCCTGACTGAATTATTGTGTGCGGCAAGGAGTACAGGCCTCTGACATAGAATAATTATATATTATATGAATAATGCCATTTATAATTACAGTGGGCTGGATGAATATTTTCACTTAATTTAGAGTCAGGTTAACTGGAAGAGTATTTTGAGCTCAATTTAAAAACAGAACCATGAACACTCCAAAAGACCTTAAAATATTTTGCGTGACTTGAGTATCAAAGTATTAAAAAGGCAACATTTTTTTCTAATTTAAAGAAATTCAATCAGCTTGTGTGATTGCAACAAAGTAGCAATTAAAGGGAAGGCAACAGATTCTTCTGCTCTTAAATTGGGTTAAAAAATAGCATGTTACAGACTCCATATTTATTCTTGGTGTAGTTGAGGAAATGGAAAGTATGTTTAACTAGGCCAACATGTTATATCATTTGAAAAGGGGCGTTGGTCCTACCTGAGACGCACCTTCTCGTTGGGTGGAGACAGCAGCCAGGATGGGTGTGGTCATCTGTTAGGCCGATAGACTGAGCCCATCAAATTTGCTAAGTCCCGCCCTTGTTACCGGGCAAACCCAGCTTTTGGCGAGGACAAGAAGACAGGCTCGGCGTGTGGGACACCAAGAACAGGTTAAAGAGGAGAGACAGGTAAGAAACCCCCAAAAAGAGGCCAGACTGGCGAAAGAGAGGGAGGGTCTGGCTGCTGTCTCCACCCAACGAGAAGGTGCGTCTCAGGTAGGACCAACGCCCCTTCTCCATTGTGGGTGGAGACAGCAGCCAGGATGGGACATACCAAAGATTCACGTCCCTATAATCGGGTGGGACCAGTCTGGTCCGAAGAACCCTCCCCGGAAACAACTCTCTGTAATACTCTACGACCAAAGGAGGCATCTGCGGAGGCAAATTTGTCAAGTTTGTAGTGTTGAATGAACGGAGACGGCGAAGTCCACGTGGCCGCTCTGCAAATTTCAAGCAATGAGGCCTGAGTTGCCCAGGCGGCCGAAGTAGCGGCACTTCGGGTAGAATGTGCCGTCAGACGAGGAGGTCTCGGTAGAGAGCGTAATTCGTATGCCTTGGCTATCGTTTGGCGAATCCAACGCCCAATAGTCGATGAAGAGACCTTGCCGCCCAAGGATACCGGTAGAAAAGAGACAAAGAGGGATTCCGTCTTGCGGAAATCCGCTGTCCGTTTAATGTAGATTCGCAGAGCCCGACGAACGTCCAGAAGGTGCCATCGTCGTTCCAACCTGTGGGCTGGACGAGGACAAAAGTTGGGCAGGATAAGTTCCTGCATACGATGAAAGGTGGTATTAACTTTAGGAACAAAGGTCGGGTCCAGACGGAGAACCACACGGTCGGTATGGAACACACAGAGGTCCTCCCGGATTGAGAGGGCAGCCAGTTCGGAAATGCGTCGGGCCGAGGTGATAGCAACCAAAAATGAAACCTTGCAGGTCAAAAGGCGCAGGCTAGTCGTACGCAAAGGCTCGTACGGGGCTGACGTAAGAGAATTAAGGACGACGGAGAGATCCCAAGTGGGGTACCTGTGCAACACAGGAGGGCAGAGATTTGTAGCCCCTCGCAGAAATCGATGGATTAACGGGTGCTGCGTCAAAGAGGACAAGGAACCAAAGGTAAGGACCGATGAAATCGCCGCCACCTGTCTTCGCAACGTGTTGGGAGACAATCCTTTGCGAAGGCCTTCTCGTAAGAAAACTAAAATATTGACTATTGAGGCCTGTAGAGGAGGAATCCCCGCTTTATCACACCAAGCACAAAAGGACTTCCAAGTGGCTGAATAAATACGGTCCGTAGAAGGCCTCCTCGACGCCTGAATCACGGAGATCACGTCAGGAGGGATGTTGACCTCCCCAAGTGTATACCGCTCAAGCGCCAAGCGGTCAGACGGAGCCACTGTAAGTCTGGATGTGTCAAGGTTCCTTGGGTTAGAGCGTCCTGTGGCTGAGGTAACTGCCACGGTTGGGTTATCGACAAAGACACTAGGTCCGCAAACCAAGGTCTGCGCGGCCAATGAGGGGCCACAAGAACGATCTCCGCCTGTTCCATCAGTAGCTTGCGAATCACCCGGGGAATCAGGGACACCGGAGGAAAGGCATACAGGAGCCCGGGTGGCCACGGGGAGCGGAGAGCATCGACGGCCTCTGCCTGGGGCGACGGGAATCGTGAGATGAAACGTGGCAGCTGAGCATTGTCCGACGTGGCAAAGAGGTCGAGCACCGGCATTCCGAAGCGAGTCGTGATCTGTCGGAAGAGATGAGGGTTGAGACGCCACTCCGCATGATCTAGATGGCGACGGCTGAGCCAGTCGGCTTGTAGGTTGGTGACACCGGAGATGTGCTCTGCCCGTAACGAAGCCAGATGGATCTCCGACCAGAGTCCCAACCGTAGTGCCTCCGACATCAGGGAGAGAGAGCGCGTGCCTCCCTGGCGATTGACATGGGCCTTCGCTGTGATGTTGTCCGTGAGGACCAAGACGTGTGAGTTGGAGACGAGACGATGAAAGGCCCGAAGTGCCAGGAAGATTGCCCGCAGTTCCAGCCAGTTGATGGAACGACGGGACTCGGTGGATGTCCAGACGCCCTGGGTCAGATGACCCCGACAATGAGCACCCCAGCCCTGGAGACTGGCGTCCGTTGTCACCACCACTCTCTGTGGATCAAAGAAAAAACAGCCTCGGGAAAGTGCTGAAGACCGCCACCACCTGAGAGACCTAATCACCTTCCTAGGGACAGAAATCCTCACGGGAGAAGTACCCCTACCCACCTTTTGTAGAGGTAACAGGAACCATTGAAGTTCCCTAGAGTGCAATTGGGCCCAAGGAACTAACGAAATGGCGGAAATCATCTTACCCAGGAGTCGGGACAGGATTAGGGGAGAGGAAGAAGAAGACCGTTCCACAGTGGAGACCAGGGATCTCAAACTCTCCTGCCTTTCGTTCGAAAGGAAGACCTTCCCTGTTACAGAATCTATCAGAGCCCCCAAGTGAACCAAACTAGTAGAAGGGACCAACTGACTTTTCTCCAAATTAACCGAAAAGCCGTGGGCGGAAAGGGAGTGGAGAGTGAATTGTAAATCAGCAACAGCTTGTTGAGGATTAGGAGACAAAATCAGTATGTCGTCAAGATAACATTGTAGACGAATAGATCTAGCCCTAAGGGAAGCTGCCAGGGCAGCCAGCACCTTGGTAAAGGTACGAGGGGCAGAAGAAAGGCCAAAGGGCATGGCCCGATACTGAAAATGGTGTCCCCCATAACTGAATCTAAGGAACTTCCTATGGGTAGGGAGGATAGGTATGTGGAGATAGGCCTCTGTGAGGTCTATGGAAGAGAGGAGATCGCCCCTCCTGACACCGTCCAAAATAGATCTAAGGGAGTGCATCTTAAATTTTCGGTACCGGACGTACCGGTTGAGTCGTTTGAGGTCCAGAATGGGTCTCCACCCCCCCGAGGACTTGGGAACAAGGAAGACCCGGGAGTAGAATCCTTTGCCCCGCTCCAACACGGGAACTGGTTGAATAGCCCTGATCAAAAGAAGGTGCTGAATAGCCGAATCCATAAGGGCTCGTTTCTGGATATCGTTAGAAAGCGGGCAGGAAACAAAAGACCTCGGAGGGGGGGAGATAAATTCAATGGCCAACCCGGATCGAAGGGTGGCCAGAACCCATTTGTCTGAAGTGGAACCTTCCCAAACGGGAACGAAAAGGGCCAATCTGCCCCCTATGGGAAGATCCGAGATGCACTTAACGACGGCGACCGGAGAAACGACCTCCTCCCCCTCGAAAGGGCCGTTTGGGCACAAACGTCCTACCTCTGGAAGGTCTGTCCTGAACGCCCCGTTGTCTAGGTTGAAAGTTCCCCTGTGACCTAGGAAAGGAAGAGGAAGTGGAAGGCCCCTCATAGGGGCGAGATTGGAGGCGAGACAGGTATGGGCGAAACCTGGAATCCCCCCTGCGAAAAACAACCGGAAGGAATTTCTTCTTGTCCTTTGTCTCCGAGAGGAAAGGATCGAGGGAGTCCCCGAATAGTTTAGATCCCGCAAAAGGGACAGACGCCAGACGCCATTTATGCCTGGCGTCGGCCTGCCAGTAGCGTAGCCAGACCAATCGGCGCGCAGTGACCGCAGAAGCTAGAGACTTGGCCGCAAAGCGAGCAGTATTCAAGGTCGCGTCCGCTGAAAACTGCGTGGCGGCAATAATCTTGCTTAGATCTTGCCGCACCCGGACGTCCTCCGTGGACAATGACTCTTGTAACTGACGAAGCCATAAAAGAGTTGTCCGATTAAAAAAGGAGGCCGTAGAAGCTGCTCGGATGGCCCAGGAAGCACTTTGGTGAGCTCTTTGTAACACATGTTCAGCACGGCGCTCCTCAGGACGAAGTCCTTCCTCAGGGTCACCGGGAACCGCCGAGTGAGGGAGGAGGGCAGCCACGGGGGCATCCACAGATGGAATCTGGAGGAGCGAGTCTAGGTCCGGAGTGATACTAAAGTTCCGACGGTCAGCTGGTGTAGGCGTCAGCGCAGAGCTCGGCGCAGACCACTGTTTCTTAATAACCTCGAGAAATAAAGGAGGTGTAGAAATGGTATCTACAGTCCTCGATGGTTCTGCGAAGAGAGGACTCAAGGTAGCCTTGGTGTTTGTAGTAGAAGTTGGCAGCGGCGAAGGGGAACCAAGCTGGGCCGTAACAATAGCCTTATGTAACAGCGATTTAAACAAGGCCTGGGGAAAAAGGCCCGTAAAGGCGGGCTGCTCAGGAGGAAGGTCTTCATCCTCTGAGAGCTCCAGGTCATGGGGCTCATCAGTCACCTGGGAGGGAGACCCGCTTGCCACAGAAGAAACAGGGGAGTCCGGCGCGTTGACAGACAACGCGTCATCCTGCTCCCTATCCTCCCTAGCAGGGGAGATGACTGAACGAACCGAGCCTGCCCTACTAGAGGGCTGAAAATGCGATGCCAACGACTGTTGAACCGCTGCAGCTATCATTTGCTGTATCTGTTCTGGGGACGGAAAGGCATGATGTTGCATCTCAGCAGGCAGAGCTTCCCCAGAAGGTGGAACTGTGGGTGACTCCGTTGAAGGGGCTGCAGTCGGTGTAGCAGAAGCGCCCCACAGATCAGTTGTCTCGATGACCGCGGGGCAGTCCTGAAGGGAGAGATGGTCCCCTTGAGCACCAGAATCTCGACCGGTAGAAGTGCAAGGTAAAACGGATGAAACCTCCTTGTCTGCCGACTGAGCACCGCTGGCCTTGGCGCAAATCCGTTGAAGGACCTTGTCCCTGCGAGCTTCCGCTTTGCTGCGAGGGTGAGGAGGGTCAGGAGGGTCCCGCCTGGAAGAAGATCCAGAGGTGATGCCCTTGGTCGTAGGGGAGCCCCCACGATGATGGTGAGAATCGGAACTCCCCGCTTTGCGACCATGCTTGGATTTGTGGGAAGCTTTAGGCATGATGTCACAAACAGCCAGATAGTGCCAAGGACTGTGCACAGGAAAAACTGACCCACGCCTGGTCTTACGCCTCAATTAGGAGGACCGCAGATAATGAATGTATATGGATTATCTCCAGAATATAACTCTTGGGAGCGTAGAAAAAAAACTCCACGTGCAATGAGTTAGAATGCCCTGGATGTAATAGGGGCGCGCAGGAAGCCTCTATAATAGCTCGTAAAAAGAGCCAAAGGGCAGGAAGGGGGGGGGCGCGAAAGCCCCACTGTAAAGCGCACCTTAACTCAGGCAATAAATGGCCAGCAAGAAGGGGGAGGTGAGGGGGGGGCGCGAAGCTCCACCAGAATGTTACTCACAAAGTAAGGCCAGGTGAAATAAATTTAATTAAGAATAAATGCCCATGTAACAGGAAGGGCGCGCAGCCTCTTTGAACTGCTGATTAGGCTTTTCGCGCCAGAAAGGGCCTCCGCCGCACCAACGACTCAGGAGGGAATGGCGTCAAGCCGCTGGGCCCCACCAGCTCTCTTGCGCGGCGAAATAAAGCCCAGGGCAAGCTCCAGTAATCAGGGTGGCCGGTGGTCAAAGGGAAGGGTCTTGCCGCTTCCCTCAATGCGGTAGGGAGCGTTTTACTCCGCCAGAAAGCAACAGAGGCTGCCGACCAAGTCCAAACGGCAAAGAGAAAAAAACGGGTCACTTTGAAATTCAAAATGGCCGCCGGGAGAATCGGGAGGGGGCGCGAAGCTCCGCAAACGTCTGGAAGGCTCTGGAGACCCGAAACGGCCAGTCGTGGGTGTAAAGGGAGCGCGGACACTCCACGGAGGTCCCAGGGATTCCCCCAATTAAGACAAAAAGGCAAGGAAAAATTCCCCCCCCCCCCAGCAACCGGTAAGGCCAGCAACCGGGGAATGGGGGAAAAGACCTGCCCCTCAGCTTACTGAAGTGTTGTAATCGTAATCCAAAGAAGTCCAAGTCACAATCCGAGTCAAACCAATAAACGTAATCGAAATCTCCTGTCAGAAAGGCAAGAAAGCAGCCAGGAAGGAAAGAAATGATCAAGAGGATCAGTCCCACACGCCTGTCTAGGCTGACAGACTGAGCCAAAAGCTGGGTTTGCCCGGTAACAAGGGCGGGACTTAGCAAATTTGATGGGCTCAGTCTATCGGCCTAACAGATGACCACACCCATCCTGGCTGCTGTCTCCACCCACAATGGAGAATTCATTATTTTTCCAGAACCTGTAGAAAGCTAAAAGTTTAAATAGATATTCCTCAGATTTTAGAAACATTGCCATGTCTTGGTTTTTGCCAAACCTCACATAAGCAGTCACCCACGATACATGCCAAAATAAGCTTGCTGGGAACAAATATACATCCATTTTGGTTTCTTCTTGTCATCCAAAACATTTTTTCTTGCTTACGTCTTTTTTTCTTCATGCAGTTTATATAATGTAAATTATGTTTTGGGACGTAGTTAATGAGCTAATGAAATACTAATTGCATAGCCTAGAGTTTTAAATATTTTGTTTAATTTCCAGATGTATAGGTTTGCAACTTGTAGACTACAACATGCAAACAGTTCCCAATAAACCAGTGCAACAAAGGTTAATATCATAATAGTCAGGTGCCAAAGTTAAGCAAGATAATTCACAAGGGTGGTGATATTGGAAAGTTTGCAACCTTATTAATCTCATACAGGTCAAAGAAAAACATTGAAAAGCTTATGGTTGCAACTACTAATATTCTAACCATATTCAATTTATATTCCATTTTATAAAACGTAAAAAGGAAACTGCCCATAGAAATAAAACTTTCATAGCAGTCAAGATAACTGGTATGGGTAATAAAGCTGAGCCGCCAAGTTCTGTTTGTCTCTTCACAACTGAACACAGGCTAAGATCCATTTTGTCCCGTTATTCCCAGTAGGTTTACTTTTCTCAAATTCCCAGTTCTGTACTGTGTCTGGTAGAAAGTTTGCTTGGTTCATGTATTTCTCAAGCATAGAAAAATAACTAATTGATCCACAAGAACTCTCTCTAAGTGGGGATAAGTGATGAATGCCTACAATGACCATTCTAAAAAGGTGAGAAGCCTAATGGGCACCTCAAGTAATGACTACTTACTGCAACTATTGAGGTTGCTATGCATTATTGGCGGTGCAAATACTTCTACCCTCCTAATTAGAAACATGTTTCTTAACTTGCTGGACTTAAATTCTCATGTTATAGGAATTATGAGTGTTGACGTTTAACACATCTGGAGGCCACGGGTTTGAGCCCCTGCGTTACAGATTAGAAGCAAAGCAAAGATGTTTGATATTTGACTACATAAACTCTATACCACAATTTTCTGTTTCACATGTCCCGACAAATGGAGCTACTGAATCAGCAACGGAGAGGAGGAAAGAAACAGCAGAACTGAAATGTCTGTGTGTTTTGTTGTTGGAAAAAGTGATGGGCTAAGTCTTAAACCTCAAAGGTTTTTAAATGAAAGTCAGCTGAACAAAGAATGTAAATTAAAAAATATGGATGTCGTAGCTGACATGCAATTAGCATAGTCAGCAATTTCACATAAAATAGACTCAGATATTATTTACTATACAGCATATGGAAAATATTAATGCAGAATCTCTACCATCACCTTCAACACTGTTACAGGCTAGAAAAAGAAATAGATTGAGCCTCTTTAGTGGCAATGAAGAGAAGGCCTTCTGGAACACAGTGCGCTGAGTGCTTTTTCCTCAGCTTTGAAACTCAGCGTTAGTCATAGGTTAGCTTAACAGCCTATAGCAGTGATGTCCACAGGAAGGGTCAGAAAAGCCTAAATGGCATCTATCACCAAAGCCCTATCTTTTAATATGCATCGTAACACTATGTCACGCATAATAATGGGTAAAGCTTCAACTATGCAGTTACAATTGTCAACTTGCTTTTGTGTTGTCCCTTCATTGGCAGATGCCCCTGCCTCATAGAGAGAGATATGTCTGTAGTCTAGAAACTGAAGTCAGGAAGGGCCAAGACTTTCTCAACCTTTCCAATAACTATATGTAATAGAAAAGATGTGAGCCTTATTGAAAGATCTAGAGGTAGTCTTTGAGTTACCACTATAACTGAGCTGGAATTGCAGTTGTATGACGTGTCAGTTATAAAACAGGTCATTATATGACTGATTCAATTTTAGGACATTCTTTTGTGGCAGTCATTAAGAGAATTACCATGGTCATTAAATGAATCCATATCATTAAGCAAAAATTGCCGTTGTTAAGTGAACCCAGAAATCATAAGTAAATGGAGATTGCCAACCAAAAATGTCATAAGTCATGGTCATGTGACTTGCAGGATGAGACAAAGGGCCGTTAGTGTAGGCCAGGTGTCAAACACCCAAAATGCAACCATATAACTACAGGGAGGATGTGGGCAGCCATTGGAATTTTTTGAATCCATGTACCTTTTTTGGATCCAAGGTAATGTTGAGTGGACACTATGTGACTGGTTATCAGTCAAGCTCTATCTATCAATCTCTCCTTTTTTGCATTCATAAATGAATTAGTTTTAATTAGTTAAAACTAATTTTGTCACTAAAAAGAAATATTTTTAGTTTTACGGGATTGCAAAAGAAAAATGCAACATTGAGCCAAATAGGCCAGTATGACTTTAAAATAAACAACCAGATGCAAACCACCAACTGGGGTGCAATCTAAAAAACACATACATCCAGCTTTGCTTCAGGAAACAGCTGTGGTGTAAAGTTCAGTAGATTTGGAGTTTAGTAATTATTTTTTACATACAGTTATACCTGTCAATGTTTTCACTTAATATTGTTTATTTCAAAGATAAGCATATGAATTGAAATCTACAGCATCATTTCTGTACAATTAACACATTTTAAGGGATGCAGTGGATCAGTTGCTAAGATGCTGAGCTTGTCGATTGTTATGCGGCACTAGGGTTCGCATCCCTAGTGCCGCATAACTGGGTGAACTCCCATTACTTGTCCTAGTTTCTGCCAACCTAGCAGTCCGAAAGCATGTAATAAATGCAAGTAGAAAAATAGGGACTAACTTTGGTGGGAAGGTAACTGTTCCGTGCGCCTTTGGTGTTTAGTCATGCCGGCCATATGACCACAGAAACATTTTCGGACAGCGCTGGTTCTTCGGCTTTGAAATGGAGACGAGCATCACCCCCTAGAGTCGAGAACGACTAGCACATATGTACCCTTTACCTAACACATTTTATAATATTCCAATACCGATTCAATACATACTTGGTGGCTGCTAATTACTCAGAATATAGGATACAAAACATTCAGACTTTCAGACGCTTGTATTTTGAGCATAATCTGACTTATAAATTATAAAATTTATAATTATAAATTGTTATAAATTATAAAATCATTTTGTCAGAAAGAACAGAAATATGCCTTGGAGAACCTTTACAGTGCTGGTAGAATTTTTCTTATTATTAAAGAAATGGTGGTTTCGAAGGCAGTATCTAACTAGATGAATGTCATTGCACTTTTGAATATCACATGTAAGAAAATACAATCACATCATCTTTAAAATGTTTCAGTAAAGTAATTATTTCAGGACCTCGTTTTTTTGTTAGAACCTGCCTTCATGTAAACAGATATCTTTTGAAAAGCCAAACTAACACTAAAGGTGTTGTAAGAAAACAATATGAGCGTTAGAACTGAGCCAGTTCTCAGGAATGCAATCCACTTCCTTTTTCTTCCACAGATGACTCTGATAAGATTGTTTCCTTACTGCTATTTTATAAGCCTATATAAATCACTTCCAACTCCTCCTAACCCCATTTAAAATATCTAGGTTTCAGACCAAGAGAAATAAGATAGAAATGCAAACAAACAGAGTACATTCATTTTGAAAGCATTTATGACTGAAGGCAATGAGAAACACCCTGTTTTGACATCAAAAGTTTTGAACTTCTTTCTTTTTTCTCCATACATCTGAATCATCTGCATTCAGACAGAAAATTGCACAGTTGAGTTTCTTTTCAGGAGTACATCAATCCATATGTTTATTTCACATGAACAAAGGAACACTGTTTGCAAGCTTAAACTAGTGCCTGTAAAATTACAAGTCCACCTGTCCTGCCTAAATTAGTAAGAATTAAAGACTGCCTTCTTCATTGATGAAATCAAGACATGATTCATAGCAAGCTGAAATACATCTTACCCTTTCCAGCATAAACAGATGCCTTACTACTTCAGAAACATACTAATTTTGAAATGTAAAATATATTATTTTCATAACATTGTTTAAACTTATGGACACAATGCTATAATATAATTCTTGAAGCTCAAACAGCATAGTATTTACCTCAGAGAAGCATTTTCTTTCAATTGTTTTCTCAAACTATATTATATATTGAAGTACTGTGCTAGGGAGTAAAACCTAAAGGTGAATTAAAAGCAATGCTAACGCTAACAACATGCTGCTAAAAATACATTACAAGATAATAAACCCAAGAATTGTGCTAGATTTGTCTTCCATTCTGTAGAGAAATAAGAGCAATGCAATGATGCGTGGATCTACAGCCATGGGCCATTTTATCAAATTAGCTGAGAGAAACCAGCACAAGAATGTGGGGTTAATGCAAAAACAGTTTATATCAGTCAGAAATTTCTGATATCTTGCAAAGATGATTAGTCTGATCAACGCAACAAATTACTAGTTTTTACTAAGAGGTCAGCAATTTTATTTTTGAGTTAAAAATATATAGGTGGGTGCCACAGGGGCTCTGTGTTTTATTATGCTGCAGTCTTTCAAAATGTCCTAAAATATATTTTCTCTCTATCTTTATTTGCTTCCATTGTTCTGATTCCTTCCATAACTATATGTTCTATATCTTCTGTATTAAAGGCAGATGCAAAGAATTCATAACTTCTTTAATGCTCCTTTTCATTCTTTTGTCTTCTAAATGCCCACTTTCTGGCCTTTTTACTGTTCCAAATATATTTAAATAAGATCTTATTGTACCTTTTTGTATTATTTTGTTGTACATTTCTTAACAATGGTTACCATTGTAACAATTATTAGGATTATGTGTAAATTGGCAAGTCTCTGGTTGGTTTCAAGACTAGCTATTATAAGGCACATTCATTTAGGATGTGCATCCTATGTGTAAAGCACATCCTAAATGGCCTTTTTCACACACATGGCCTTTTTCTCCATGACTTAAATGAATCTGAGATTCTTTCACTAAAATTAATGTTGTTAATTCTGTTGCTATTAATATTAAGCAAGGAATGGGCAGTGTCCAATTAGGGTGAAGAATGAGTAATTGAAAAATAAGGTTCCAGGAAATTAGTTGGTGAACATAGAGAAAAATTGGTACAAACAGAAGTGGTTTTGCAGAAGAAAAAAATCAATGGAGGTATCTACACAAAATACTACATATATACTAAATAACCCATTTAAGAATAGAAGAGTTCCCACAGAGAGGGCCTCCTCAGGGTGCCGTCAGCCAGGCAATGTCAGCCTTCTCTGTGGCAGCTCCTGCCACAGGGGAAGGGGGAGGGCCTTCTCTGTGGCAGCTCCTGCCCTCTGGAACGATTTGCCCCCGGAGATACGAAGGATATCGGATCTCCAGGTCTTTCGCTGTGCCCTGAAAACTTTTCTTTTCCATCAAGCAGGGCTGGCGTGAAACCCCCCCCCCCCTTTTTTTTTAGTTTTTTAGCTTTTAATTTGTTAATGGGCTCTAATTTGAATTGTTTTAAATTTGGGCCAAAGTATGTAATTCTTTTTAATAATTTTAAATTTTGTATTGGTATGTGTTTTAGTTCTGGCTGTGCACCGCCCTGAATCCACTCGGAGAAGGGCGGTATACAAATTGAATAATAAAAAGAGTAGGCAGCATTGTTAAGCAAGGAGAAAAAACTGTTTTGGTCAAGTAAAATCAGGAACAACAAAGAAAACGTTAAAAGAACACAGCAAAAAACAAGTTACAAATGTAAACAAAACTAAAAAGTATAATTTCCCAATTTAAATTCAGAGGAACAGTGTGTGATTTATGGGGCTCCTGGTTCTCTCTGAGTTTGGTTACTTTCTTGCAGAGATTTATTTATCAAACTAGATAACATCATCAGTGTTAGAAGGGAATGCAAAGGAAACATCCACAAGAAAACAATCAAGCTCAGAGAGCACCAAGGAATCCACAGTTCGACCCTGAGCTACAAATATTCTTTTCTAATGTGTGATTTCTATATGTTAGTAGAAATATAGCAGTATTATAGTTAGGAAAATATGGCAATACAGCCTTTTTCCTTAATTGTTTTTTTTTTCATTTAATCAGAGAAGTGGAGGCCGGTAGTTTTCGGTGCAAGAAGCCTGCAGCCAACCGTTGCTGCTGGCTCAGTTGCGTCTGGCTAAGAGGTGGCAACTGTAGGCTTCTCACACTGAAAAAAAGACGCAGCGGCTGCAGACATCTCGCCCCAAGGGGGGTGGGTGAACAAATGCAGGCTGGTGGGGAGCCCAGCAGTGATGGCTCAGCCCTGGCTTGCCTTCCCTGGCAGCCAGCCACCGGAGGAAGGTAAGGTAAGGACAAAGAAAGACGCGGTCGTGGGGGAGGAAGCGGGTAGATTGAATAAGGGCCGGGGCCTCTGAAGGACAGGAAACAGGGTGATGCAAGGCGAAGGGAGGGCTGGCGGCATGGGAGGAGGCCTTTGACAGATTCTGAGTTTAGCTACCTCAGATCCTGGGCAGTAAATAGGTAGAAAGTAGGGGTGAAATCTACTTACCTTCCTTACTGATTTGGAAGTGCATGTGCCGCGCGTGCATCACATGCATGTGCAGACCTTCTGGGCATGCGCAAAACCTTTGCTCTGCCATTGCTACCGGATCGTTGAACCAACGGCCAAGATCGCTACCGGACCGGGCGATCCGGGAGCATTTCACTCCTGGTAGAAAGGCTGCAATAGCTGTAAGTTCAAATATTTTTCCTAGTGGATTCTGTTGGCGTGGCTTGGTGGGTCATGCGACTGAGTGGGTGTGATCAACTCAATGTCAGTTGAGGCGTGCAAGGTTCCGCCACACCAAGCCACGCCCACAGAACCGGTAGTGGAAAACTTTGAATCCCACCACTGTTCAGGAGTATTTGTATTTGGGTACTACAGAAGAAAATAGAATAGAATAGAATAGAATAGAATAGAATAGAATAGAATAGAATAGAATAGAATAGAATAGAATAGAATAGAATAGAATAGAATACTTAATCTTCAAGAAGAAATTTGGGAGGACAGAAAAAAAAGACATGATACCAAATGTGTATTTCCATTAATGGAAACTGTTTCCATTGAAAAAGTCTTCTTTTCTCATCTCAAAACCTCTTCAAGATAGTCCAATATTCTTGTGCACATTGAAGTGTACAAAAAATTGCAAGTGTGGTGTGATTTCAGAGTCTATCGTAAGAGTTATAAGGTTTTCTAAATTAATAAATGCAGAAAACACAGCAATGCCAGAAAATGATTCACGGGGAGACTCTACAAAGTTCATAAAATAATACTTTAAGCATAAGCAGACCTCACGGTATGCCAGTAACAGACAGGATAGTTCACCACAACTGGAAGCCCAGGAACAATAAGAACAGTACAATTATGTGGCTTAAGGGTAAATATATGTATAAGAAGAATAGAAATTATAAGAGAGGGAACAGACTAATTTTCATTGTAATTAAACTGGTTCCAGATTCCTTCAATCTTGCCCACATTTTGTGGAAGAAAGACTTCTACATTAATCACACACACATATAAACACATTCAATCCCACATGTTCTTCTTTCAGTAGTATCATTTCACCACAATGGATTTGAGATAAAATTATAGCTGGCTCCAGATAATTTGTTAGTCTTAGAAAAAGTAACCATTTCTATTGTCCTTCCAAAGAAATGTATAATGGGTGGAACAGCATCTATTGTGAAAATATAAGGAACACTTGGATCAATTTATGTATTTATTTATATATATATGAAATTTAGCAACCACCAGAAATTTGAGCAGGTTCTGACCAGTTCTGGAGAACCGGTAGCAGAAATTTTTAGTAGTTCGGAGAACCGGTAAATACCACTCTGACTGGCCGCCCCATCTATTCTCTGCCTCCCGAGTCCCAGCTGACTGGGAGGAAATGGGGATTTTGCAGTAACCTTCCCCTGGAGTGGGGTGGGAATGCAGATTTTACAGTATCCTTCCCCTGCCACGCCCACCAAGCCATCCCATGCCCACCAAGCCACACCCACAGAACGGGTAGTAAAAAAAATTGAAACCCACCACTGGCCACCACCCTCTCACTCACCAAGCAACTCATAAAACAACCCACCCCCAGTGTGTTATGTTAGAGAATATTTTTTATTATACATCAACACAGACAATTCATGCAGGTTTCTAAGGCTCATTGGGTATTTAACTCTTGGTAAAGTGGGTTCATGACTCTGCTACAGTAAAAATGGCTTTGAAATATTTAAAATATAGTTAAAACCCAAACACAGGGTCTGGAGCATAAAATAGACAGAACTAGACTGTATAAAACTTGCACTTAATTCGGATGAGAAACAAGGGAGGTGCCTAAGTGAAAACGACCCATGCTTCAGATTACAAGAGCTGTAACATCTCATTTTCTGGGGTCAAAAAAAAAAAAAAAAAAAAAGAGAGAGAAAATACAGTCTTGCTGACACAACCTAAGAATGAATGTTACATATGGCAAAATAGTATCCCTTTTATGTGTGTCTTTGGATCTTTAAGTAGGGTTGGATCTGATTTTGGGTGGGAGACCACTAGGAAATCCCAAACTGGTATGTTAAAAAATGAGTTTTTTTTTTTTTTTTAAAAAGCCAGATTTACTTAACAACTATGTTACTAACTTAACAACTGTAGGGATTCACTTAACAACTGTGGTAAGAAAGGTTGTCAAATGGGGCAAAATTCATTTAACAAATGTCTCGCTTAGCAACAAAAATTTTGGACTCAATTGTGGTTGCAAATCAAGGACTGTATCTATCATAAATTATATTTATGACATTGTGTATCATAAATGTCTATGTAAACAGTTTCAGGCAATTTTACTTGGGAGAAAAGGTAGTGCTTAAAATTTGATGAAAATTGTTTGTGTCCTATTAGCTTTATATTTAATAATGCTATTAATGTTCTCCTTCGAATAGTATATTATATAGTATTGAAATGAAAATTACTGAAACAGTTAAGAATATTTTGGTCTGGTACATTAACTTCCTTTCATTCCCAAAGGACTGATACACAGCAGTTTTTAAAAGCCATCTGGAATTTTACTTTCATCCACAAAAATATTTTCCAAATTAAAGTACAACAACTGTGATCGTATGTTGTCTGGTAATGCTGTATGAGGTAACATGTTTTCTTTCCTTAAAAAAATAATTTGTTGTTAGTTGTGAAGTTGTGTCCGACCCATCGAGACCCCATGGATAATGTTCCTCCAGGCCTTCCTGTATATTACTATAATAATACCAAACCTTAATTTCACTTAAAATAGTGAAGTAAGTATGTCACTTATCTTTGGGTCTTAAATGGAAACCAAAGACTTAATCAAACAAGAGAAAAGTGATTTAACATTAACTAATTTCAATTAGAAAGTGTGTTTCAATATCCCAATGAAGAACTAAACACTAGTAGTTGAATCTCTCCACTGTTATCTAATGATATTGTTTGTTTATTAAATTTGTTTCCACATTTGGGCAAGCAACTTTCTGTCTCATGTCTAATGTGGTTGTCAGGTTTTCAATAAAGGAAAATAAACAAATTCTAGTTGTCCATTATATTGAGATTGTGTCACTGAATAGAAATTCTGAATGTTTTGGATATGATTGAACACCAATTGATGGAAAACATCTGGATCAATTTTTGAGATATTTAATATTTCTAATTTTTAATTGTGTTTAGTACTTTTTTTTACTTTTTATTGCATTGTAAGCCACCTATAGTCACTGTATTGGTGATATGGGTGGCATAGAAATGAAATTATATAAATAAATATATTGCTAGTCCATGCACAATATGCCATATGCTAAATAAACAAATAAATAAAAATATTGGAAGTAAAGTAAAGAATTGTTCAATTCAAGATAGAGGAAAATTATTAGCTTCCTTTAAAATACAGATTGGAGAAAAAAGACCAGCCGCAAAGCTTTGAATGCAAACTTTTTGTCTGCAGTTACGATGAATTTTCAATCAAAATCACTTTTTTCTAAGATAAACAATTACTCATATGAGTCCATACATGAATCAAATTAAATCCCCATCAACATGACTGGAAAGAGTGAAAATTAGGATGCTAATTCAGGGAGCTGAACTGTATGAAAGAATGACTAGCTGGCAAAAACATACAGATATGCCTAGAATTAATTTGATACCAACGATACAGAAAATACATTTGCATGCAAAACAATATATATGTTAGGGATGATGCAAGTTATAACCAACATTTCTGGTGCGGAATGGGACAACTCACCATAGGACAATTTAACAATTCAATTTAATTATTTATAAATAAAAAAATATATTTTAATTTTTGTCATTCACATTTCATTTTGTCCCTCCTTTTGCATACATTCTTTAATTATACTATTCCACCATTTCTTTGATATTAGTGTAACCTTTATTTGGCAGTGAGTTGTCCTGCAGAGAGTGGGCCATGGCGAATCGTCCCACGGCAAGTTGGCCATGGCGAGTTGGCTGTGGTGATTTATCATAGGCCTCTTCTGGTGAGTGTGGCTAGGAACCGCTTATATGCATTTAGGGTGGGAAACACTGCATCTGAAGAGTGTGTGGATAGAATATCCGAAAGCTCACTGGTGCAAAAAGCTTGTTCAGTTATGAGTGTTCATAAAAGATTTTGCACAAATTGGACTCTTCAAGATTTCTTTTTATTTAAAGAACTTTACACTGCATAAAAAGTTTACTGTGCAAGGAATATGTTCAGAGAGTTGTTGAATCGCTCAGAACTGTTCTCATGTGGATGAAAAACAGTTTTCAAACTCTGCCCCATAATCTTTTGATCTCATACCTGATATATGTGCATCAAGTAGCAAGTTTACTTTGCCACAGTAGAAAAATGTGTCACAATTGGAATGTAAACTTAATCACCTCTTTTTAAATAAGAGATTTCATTTTGATACTATCTTCAGTTTTTAAAAGTCATTCCATCTCACGATGGTGCCAAGAGTAACTGGATATACCTCAGAAATAGTGAAAAACTGAACAAAAATTCTCTTGATTCAGTTAAACTACTGTACATGTAAACTGAGTAACAGCAAAACCAGTCAAGCTGACATTAATCCACAAAGAAATATAAGGTTAAATGATAACTGTGTATTTCTTTTTAGAGAACCCCCCCCCCAAAGTTTGATCAAGATTTTTTTTTAGTTCATGAATAATTATTTATGTTTTGATCCTATGACATACTAAGCAATACAGAGTGGAAGATTACAAGGCTCAGAAATCTCACACAACTGTTAGTTCAGAATGAGGAAAAAATCATAGGTGGCTACTATAAAAATTCATTCTCCCTCTCTCTCTCTCTCCCTCCCCTCTCCCCCCCTATGTTTAGCACCATAATACTCACCCAAAACATCTATACACATAGTTTCTAACTGGGTAGTCACCACCACCAAGCACCATATATGCAGACAAAGGTGTGCTAGTAAAGAACTGTGGGATGAAGGAATGATAGAACAGGATATCATTATTGGAGTCATAGCTCTTGTTCTGTCTCTTCCACTGCTTACAGATAGAGGGAACAGGACACAATACATTCATCCACAGCTTGCTAGTGAAGTGTTTCCATGATACAGGTAGTCCACAAGGTATGACCCTAATGGAGCCTGCCCATTAGGATCATAAGTCAAAACTGTTGTAAAATGAACCAGACTCATTTTTATGACATTTTTTAAAGCTATGTTCATTAGACGAATCAACCAGGACATTAAAGGAATGAAGATCGGCCTTGCTATTTGCTTCCATTCGTTAAACGATCTCTGCCATCATTAAATGAACCAAGAGGCTGGAAAATTTGCAGGGCTCCTCGGATGGTGCCTCTGGAAGGAACATCGCTTGTCTACCAATCAACTATTCTCTTAAGGACAGATGACCTTACACCTCTGGACTGCAGTAAAAATACCCAGATTTAAATTGGGGGTGGGGGTGGGGATTAATTTGCAGCGCTGCCTCTGGAGGCAATCAGTTCCACTCGCCCATCAGCTGCTCTACAAGCAATCTACAGTAGCATCCACTAATCCTCAAAGCAAAAGCAAACCAACACAGTGCAATAGAATGCAAAGGAATTTTCTGCAAGCAATCTCAAATTACATGCAAAAAACCCCCCCAGTACAGCAGAATACAAAGGAACTTTACAGTGCTAAATATGTTTTCTGCAGACACTGGATAGTATTTCTGCAAGCAATTTGAAGGCAAACGCAAACAAACACTGTAATGAAAAAAACTTTACTTGGTAAATTTTTATTATTTTATTTTATTTTATTTATTCGATTTGTATACCGCCCTACTCCCGAAGGACTCAGGGCGGTGAACAGCCAAACAATAAAATACATAAATACAAAAAATTTAAAAACCAGATAAAATCGAATTAAACAATTTTGGCCCAGACAAATTAAAACACCCCAATTATTTAAAAACAGATTAAAATTTACATATTAAGAAAAAAGGAAAAGATTAGGCCAAGCCCGCCTGGTGGAATAAAAAGGTCTTCACAGTGCAGCGGAAGGTGCGCAGATCCGGGATCCTCCGTATCTCCGGGGGGAGCTCATTCCAGACAATAGGTGCCCCCACAGAGAAGGCTCTCCCCCTAGGGGCCGCCAGTCGACATTACTTCAAACCAGTATCGTAGTTTACAAAGTAATTACAAACAAGCACAACAGTTTGTCAAGTATTTACAAACAATCGCAGTACTATCATGAAAAGTAAAAAATTAAATTACTTACAAAGACAACTACTACCAGTCCTTAAAGCAAAGGGGAAAAAACATCAAATCCAGCTGCAAAGTCCCTGGATCTTGATTGGACATATGCACCAGGGGAAAAGAAGTTGCAGGTGACAAAGGGCAGTCAGAGAACTAAAATCTGCTTCAGGAGTGACTGAATCTAGGTCACATGAGTGCAGAGGCCTCTCGTTGGTTGCAATTTCAAACCCATCTTGTACATACACTTTGGGGTGCATTTGTAACTTTGAACAATCATTCAACATCGATTCGTACCTTGAGGGTTAAGATGTTTCTTTCTAGACTTCCTTTGGACTTTTCCAGATATTCATTTTTTAGAACAGAAGTTCTGAACTTTTAAAAGGTCATCAAAGATCCAAAGCTGGTACAAATTTATGTGATTTTACCATTTAATTTTCCCCCCAGAATGAATGCTTATATCATCTTGGGATCCCACAGATTTAAGGGAATCCTATCTGTCAAGGTAGCCACAGCTGGAGTTTTGTTAATGTAGTGTTCCCCAGCAGCTTAAGTTTATTTTATTATTTTATATTTTATTTGTTATATTTATAAAAGATGATTTGTTGGGAAGCATTGATTAATTCCTAGAAGAGCCTTTCTCAACTGGAATTGCTACGGGTCCAATGAAAAATCATGACTGAAAAAGAAAACAGACTTTAAAAAAAAAAAACCTGTATGTACTGCACAATGCTAGAGCTTGCAATAGTGAGGATTTTTATATGCCCTAACGCAGCTACTGGCCTGCCTCTGTGCTTATGTTGTAAACACAACATGGTTAGAAGTGAATTGTATTATGAAATTTCCATATTTTTTGCTATTTATGTAGGCGTTCCCTGAGACTTGAAAATTATTTCAGGGGTTTCTCCAGGGTAAGAAGATTGGGAAAGGCTATCCTATAGTAGTGTTTAGATTAGGAGACAAAAACATTTTTCCTTCCTACCACTAAGTACACAATTTCATTCCCATAGGATACTGGGTTGATTTTGTTTCTATCCCTATCCAGCCTCAATAGCAAGATTTTCCAAGCAAAATAAAGGCTGCTTATCCAAGGAATAAAAACAGGAATAAAAACAATGGACTAACATAACCGAATGTATCCAAAATCTGGGACCCATGACTCCTACAGGATTGAAATTTGGCAATGTTGTGGCCGCTTGACTGCTGCCATGCAGCTACAGTCACATGATTGTCATTTCCAATGCTCCCTGCCAGCTACCTATAAGGAAAGTCAATGGGGAAGCCAGATGTTGCTCCTGGAACCACTACTTTTTTGCCCGTGGTAATTCTGCTTCTTTGGTTAGGTGAGGCAATACCTTTGAAACAATGACCCAAGGGGTTGTCTAATTATTATTATCATCCAGATTTATCATAGCCATAGACTTTGGGCAGCTCACAACATATCAAATAATATATACAATTTAAACTGTTACAAAATTAACTGTCCAAAGAAGAAAACAACAACAATAATAGTAAAACATAGCAGAAGGTCCACTCCAACAAAGCCCGAGAAGAGAGCTAGGGTTTAAGCGCTTTCTGAACCCTAGCAGAGTAGGAGGGGGGAGGGTTGTTATTCCAATTAGTAGGGGCTGAAGGCAAACTTCCTTGACCTGACAACATGACAAAATTTAATTGAGAGGACCTGGAACGTACCCACTCTACTTGAGCAGAAACAACTGGAGATAGGTGGAGATCTTGTGGGGTCGCATTACTAGCTGGCCAGGGCCATATGCAGTCTATGAGCTGCGGGTAGGACATGCCTGGTTTAGAGGACTTTTTTAATTTCATTGGACACCACACAACTGAACTCAGTTCAGCTAATCTCACAAGACTGGGCAACTCACTTGGATGTGGCCAGAGTCAAACTTTAAGCAAATCGAAGCATGTTAACACCACATGTTCACAGAATGTTCACTGTGGTTAACATCACAGAAATCATAGAACAATTTCCAGAGCTTGGGATACGAACTTAGTAGTAAAGGCTGTAGGCTTACCTTTTCAGACGTTTTACCAGTATATAAGGAACAAAAAGGAAAAGGCCAGCGCATAGCAGAATTTAATGTGTGGCTAAAGGAAAGGTGTAAAAGGGAAGGCTTTGATTATATTAGTCATAATATCTGTACCTGGTCCAATGAAAAACTGTACAAAAGAGATGATTTGCATCCATTTGACCCTGTGACTCCCGAGGACGTGGACAGGATTCTGGAGAGGCTTAGTGCTGCCACATGTTTGTTGGATCCGTGTCCCTCCTGGTTGGTGCTGGCCTCCCGGGAGGTTACACGAGGCTGGCTCCAGGGGATTATTAACGCTTCTTTGTGAGGGTTACTTCCCCCCCTCTTTGAAAGAGGCGGTGGTGAGGCCTCTCCTCAAGAAGCCTTCCCTACATTTGCTACATTAGCGAATTATCGCCCAGTCTACAACCTTCGCTTCGTGCCAAAGGTTGTTGAGAGTATGGTAGCGCGACAACTGCCCCAGTACCTGGATGAAGCCGATTATCTAGACCCGTTCTAGTTGGGCTTCAGGCCAGGGCATAGCACGGAGATGGCATTGGTTGCATTGGTTGATGATCTCTGGAGGGCTCGGGACAGGGGTTGTTCCTCTGTCCTGGTCCTATTAGATCTCTCAGCGGCTTTTGATACCATTGACCATGGTATCATGCTGCGACGATTGGAGGGGTTAGGAATGGGCAGCACCGTGTTGCGGTGGTTCTCCTCCTTCTTCTCTGACCGCACGCAGTTTGTGTTGGCAGGGGGGCAGAGGTCAACCTCGAGGCGCCTTGTTTGTGGGGTGCCGCAAGGGTCAATCCTCTCGCCTCTTCTGTTCAACATTTATGTAAAGCCGCTGGGCAAGATTATCCGTGGTTTCGGAGTGAGATTCCATCAGTACGCTGATGACACTCAGCTGTACATCTCCACTCCGAACCACCCCAATGATGCCCTTGACGTGATGTCCCAGTGCCTGGAGGCCGTGTGGATCTGGATGGGGAGAAAAAGGCTCAAACTCAACCCCTCCAAGACTGAGTGGCTGTGGCTTCCGGTGTCCCGGTATAGTCAGCTGGCGCCATCGCTGACTATTGGGGGTGAGATCTTGGCCCCCACAGAGAGGGCTCGCAACTTGGGTGTTCTCCTGGATGCACGGCTGTCTTTGGAAGAGCACATGATGGCCGTAGCCAGGGGAGCTTTCTATTGGGTTCGCCTGATGCACCAGTTGCGTCCCTTTCTGGATCGGAATGCCCTGTGCACAGTCACTCATGCCCTCGTCACATCCCGTCTGGACTACTGCAACACTCTCTACATGGGGCTCCCCTTGAAGAGCACTCGGAGGCTCCAGCTGGTACAGAATGCGGCTGTGCAGGTGGTTATGGGTGCGACTTGGCACGCCCATGTAACACCCCTCCTGCACGAGCTGCACTGGCTCCTGTTGGTCTTCTGAGTGCGATTCAAGGTTTTGGTCACCACCTTTAAAGCACTCCATGGCTTAGGACCGGGGTACATATGAGACCGCCTTCTGTCATCAACAACCTTCCACTGGCCAATACGCTCCCATAGAGAGGGGCTCCTCAGGATGCCGTTGGCTAAACAATGCCGACTGGTGACACCCAGGGGGAGAGCCTTCTCTGTGGGGGCACCAGCCCTTTGGAATGAGCTGCCCCTAGAGCTTCGTCTTAGCCCCGACCTGCGTACTTTTCGCCGTGCCCTAAAGACCTTCCTGTTTCAGCAAGCTGGACTGGCCTAATATGAATTTTAAGTGGGCGTATGTGTGTTTTAATTTGAGGGCCAAATTGTATACATTTGTTTTAATTGGTTTTAAATGTTATAAATTCATGTGTTTTAATGTGGCTGTACACCGCCCTGAGTTCCCTGGGAGAAGGGTGGTATAGAAATCCAATAAACTCTAAACTCCATCAAAGAAAGGGACTTTACTTGGCATTAAATTCACAGATTTTCTAGATAACATTTAAACTGAACAGTGAGGACAGAAAATTAATTAATACAGAACATTTCTATCTCCAGCAATCTAAAATTAATAGGGTTAACAATGCATGTAACATAGATGTTAAGGCAGGTAAGACTATCAACCTTGCTGTCAAGCAAAAACAAGCATTTAATAGCAAGTGCTATACTAACCCTAATCAAACAGGTGGTAAGGCAGTAGGGACAACACAGGTTATGTAGAAAGTAAACACAGGGTCAGTCAAAATGGACTCAAATGTCTATACACCAATGTACAGAGTATGAGGAATAAACAGGGTGAATTAGAAATTCAAGTAAATGAGGGCAGATATGATATTGTTGCCATTACGGAAACTTGGTGGGATGAAATCCACAAATGGAACGTACAGCTAGAGGGATTTAAATTATTTAAAAGAAATAGACTAAATAAAAGAGGAGGTGGAATTGCACTATATATAAGAAATAACTACATCTCTACAGAAATAGAGCACAACAATGATGAAAACTGCCTGGAATGCATTTGGGTCAATGTAAAAGGGGGAAAATGACATTGCCATAGATGTATACTGTAGGCCACCCAACCAACCAGAGGAAATAAACAAACTTTTTGTTAGTCAGTTAATTAAGGTATGTAGGAGGCACACCACAATAGTAATGGAGAATTTTTGACTTCTGGTTGATGTCGCGACGAGATCTGACACGAGGAGCGGGTCTTCATGCTCCCATGCTGAATTCTCCCCCCTGGTGGCTTTGAAAAGAGCCAACGCTGCCCTGTAGGGGCAGTGAAGCAAAAAGGGGTGCCCTGTGAGGTCACAGAGAGTCACATCTCTCCTGTCTGACCTGGGTTCTTTTTTCCCTCTCAGCCACGGCAAGGAGAAGAGGCAGCCTAAAAATGGCTGTCACAAAGCTGGGACAACCATGGAACAACTAAGACTGGTGCTGTAGCGAAATAGGTGAACAGTGACTGGAACTGGAGGAGAGGATTCCTTTTTACTTAAAACCTAACCCCAAGGAACAATTTAGAACTATCTGGTCAGAATTGCTTGTTAAAGCGGCGATTAAGCATTCTGAGAAAAATACCAGACCGGAAGGAAAAGATCTAAAGAGAGAAAAGAATCAATTTTTTAAAATACAGAAGATTGGACCCTTAAACTGGGAAGATGTGGCAATGGGAAAGCATTTTAAAATGCTGGAAATTTTAACTTAAAAATTTTATCCTGTTTCAATTATTGAATTACAATTAAAATTACGATCAAAATCAGAGTGACTAGTGGCAACATTGAAATTTAAGTTGAGCGTGCCACCTGCTGATGAAAGGAAAATATACAAGTCTGGAAATACTTATATGAAGGATTGTGAAAAGATCTACTGGGTTATATCTAACTACCCCACGACTACTGGAGACTCAAATATGAGAACAAGGAAGTTATTTAATTAAAGTGAGGCCTGAATGTTATGCAGATTGAACCTGTAAAGGGGACATAAAGAGGCTTTTGATAACTCCTGGGACTATTTAAACAGAACTGATTGATTTCCATGGGATACAAAGAACTGTGATCAGTGTACCTCTTAAAGGGCAATTTTAGGTCTGAATAAATGATTCTTGGACTACTGTATAAAAGTGGGATTAAAAAAAAAATAAGAAGGAAGAAATGAGTGGAACTTTGAAGGAGATGGCGTTGATTTTCCAAAGCACAAAGAATATAATGGAGAAAGGGTTTAAGGAGATTATGAAAAAATGGAAAATACTATACGTGGGATGATGAGTAAAGATCTAGGCACTCAGAAAAGAGAGGAGCCAACAGAAGGAATGGAGGAAAAGATAGAACCGAAGAACCAGTGAACAAAAGAAGACAAGGAGGAGATAATAATAAAAATAACAGTGATTGATTAATTAAACCAAGGGAAAATATTTTAAGAGCGTTGAAAAGAGAATTGAAGATGCAGGAAGATACTTTTGAATGGGCGATAGGGGTTTGGGCAGATACTTTGGAAGCTAGGCAGTGGAAGAGGGGAGAAATACTTGAATTGTATAGTCAAGAAGTAGATGCAGACAGAGATAAAGATCCAAGAGAGGAATATGGGAGGCAAGTCAAAAAAAGCATAACAACTAAAATACTGAAGCGGGCAAGAGATGATAGTTAGAAAGGAAAGGGTTTCTCTTTTTTCTTTGATTTGCTTTTCTTTTTCTCTTTCTTTCCCTTCTCTTTTAGAATGGTGGCATGATTAGAAGTTAGGTAGAAATAAGAGAAGAAAATAACAATAAAATGGGAAAACTAGAGATTGAATGATGGTATTATTAAGTATGTTTTAATAATATTGTGACTGGCATTGCAATAATATATTGAAAACTGAGCAATTAAATAATGAAACAATATACTTTAATATAAACATGTGTATTGCTATCAGCATTATATAGATTTGATGATTGTAAAGAATATGATTAGAATAATTTTGTATGCCTAAATAATATTGGGATTGTTATTAGAATTGTGTCTTGAAACATTGGATAATGAAATAATGAATGATTGTATCTTAATACAAATAGATGTAAAGAGTGAAATATGGGAGGTAAGTTAAAAATGAACAGGATTTAAAGCTCCAAAGTGGATGAGAGATTTTGGATAGAAAGAAAACACCTTTTAATAAAAGGGTGACATGATTAAAAGTTAGAATAGAGATAGAAACAAGAGAAAGAGGGAATATCAGTGTATACATCTTTACATATTAAAACAAAAGCAGTAACAAGAGGGAAGCTTAGAAATTGAATGGCGGTATTATTATGTATGATCAAATAATATGGTGAGTAGCATTAGATCAATATATAAAAATATGGAATAATTAAATAACGATAAACTACAACTTAATATAAATATGTATTATTGTTAGAAATATATAAGTTGGTTGAATGTAATAACTATGATTAATTTTACTAGTTTTATTCGTATTAGAATGTATGACACCCAGGTGCCACACTGTTGCCGCATTGATATGCAAATGTAAAATAAAATAAAAAACTTATTAAAAGAATAGTAATGGGGGATTTTAACTACCCTGACATCAACTGGGAGACAAACTGCACCAAGTGTAACATACACACACACAAACACACACACAGTTCATCAAAGCATCTGTTTTTAATAGAAAGCCTTCAATGTTTGTTTTTTTCTCAGAAACTTTCTATATTTTTGGTTATAAAGATATTAGAAACCATTCATTAAACAAAGAATGCAACTATAGGGTTCATATTTGTAGTTTATGGTGCCAAGCCATTTCTTATTGGAGCAACTCTATTGCTGACTCTTTTAAAATGAATTCACTTTGGTTTGTGCTCCCCGGAGAGACTGCAATATCTTCTCTCAATCCCTCTTTGAGAGCGGGATGGGAGGTTCAAAAATGTGAAAAATAAATAAAATAAAATCTTTTTTTAAAAAGAAAAGTATTGCTTTTCTTCTACATTAGAAGACTATTTCTTTATAATTCACAATTATACCATGGTGATTGGAATGTGATTACAAGTATGTGATCCAATTTTTAACATTAATATTAAAGTTTTTGCATTGCAATAATTTGGCAAACAGATCTATAGCAGTATAATATCAATACTGGAAGATATCAAAATACAGTTCTTTCCCCCACTTAAATATCAGTCTGTTCGGCTTCATAACATTATGTTTGGATAGTTGTCAAGTTTAGTAAATAGTGCAGTTTTACAGAGAGCTGCCTGTGCCTGACTAGCTTTGAGCAAGGAATCATATTCTATACTGGTTTATGTGTTTATACTTTGAAGAAGAACAAATATTGAGCTAGCTGTTAAGCCTATATTATAATTTACTGGTTTCTGATTCCTTATTATCTGTTGACATCAGTGCTAGGTCTGTCTGTCAATAAGTTTTCCGCGATTTTGGAAGGTTATGCCTTGTCATTAATGATAGTATCATATCTTCTCTCTGCCTTTTCTTCTTCTTCCCTTCAATTTTTCCAGACATCAAGGTCTCCAGGGACTCTTGCATTCACATTATGTGCTCAAAATGTCTAAGCATTGTCTGCTAATGTAATATTAGCTGTTTTTTTTTTTAATGTGGAGCAGCAAACAACTTTTGCATTTTCTTTCATCTTCAAGAAAACAGTTTAAAATCTTTCTTGCCTCCAGTGGTTAAAATGAACATACTTGAAATAGCTGATGTTTGTTCTGGCAATTCTAATTCCAGTTTCTAATTCTAGACCAGCATTTCTCATACTAGAATTTGCATATAAATTAGATAAATAAAATGACAGTATACAACCTTGGCAAAGTCCTCTCCCAATTTTGAACCATTTAGAGTTGTATATTCTGTTCTAACTATTATCTCTGGTCAACATACAAATTCTTCAAGAAGCAACTAAGTTGGCCAATACAACCTTTTTTGTTACCAATTTGTGGTGGTAATATGTCTTTTTTGGAACTCCCTTGTCTTTTCCATTATCCATCAGAGGTTCATAATGTGATTTTGACTGCCTCTGCCTCTTTTGAATCCAGATTCCACATTGGGCAGTACATTTATTTAATTTATTTATGTTGAAGTCTAGATTGAAAAATCAAAATTTGGTATTTTGAGCACTCTTTAGTATTGTGTCTTAAAATACCATTTTCAATAGGCAAATGCAATAGTGTAAAAACATCATAAAGTCTTAATCACTATAATCACAATTTATCAGGATAACAATGATGATGACAATTATGACATAAGGATACCAAATACAGATTACGTGGAAGATACTTTCTGAATGACCTGAGTATATTTTATTGCTATATGATTGTTTAGATGTTTATATCCTGCCTCTCTTCTATCCTGACCAGTTAGCTCTGAATTACCATTTGGTTTTAATATTTCTTTGGACACGGCAGCCTGAGAAAAATTGTTGAACTGCCAGGAGCAAAGGCTGTTGTAATTCATATACCTCAGCTACTGAGCATTCCTTTACCAATTAAATTGATGGGCACTTCCCTTACAAATAATAGATGTTGCACTGAAAACTAATTATGAGTCACCATCCTGTTCGTAAACACACTTAGTAGCAAATAGTCGGACTGGGGAAACTGTTCTCTAACCTGGCCTACTTTAATGTACTGACAGATAACATAACCACTTGGGTAATTTAGGAAAAATGGGTTTCCATTAAGCAACAAAGAAGATAGGTTTTAAAAGAGGTTTGATTATCTTCTCAATCCTGTCATTATTAGTTCACGCTGGCCTCAAATGATTCCTAACCCTGATTTTCTGATAGAAGATAGTCTCAATCTTAGACTTCAAGCTAATCTCAGATGTATTCTTCCCCTAGATATTCCAAATCTCTCTCAAGATCCTTCTGCTGCTGCCATATAACTGGGAGGACATATAGTACTCATTATTTCTTTGAAGGTCAGTTTCTCCATCCAACTATCATATTCATGCACCAAATATCTTCCAACTAATTTGGCACAAGTAATTCACCTAAGGTTCATTTTGATTCCTTGTGATCCTTTAATTCAGTTTTTAATGTTTCTCTAACGCTACTTTCCAGACTATATTTGGTACATGCAATTTTGTTTAACACTTGAATGTTAAGTCTGCTCAGGATTGTTAGTCAAACATGAATGCACATATCAAACACCCCCTGGCCAAATAAAGCATAGTCTAACTTGCATAAGATTTGGGGTAATAACAGTACACCTAAGATGTCATTGCTTTTCAAGTTTTGTACAATTCTTAAAATTCATTGAATGATGTAGCTTCAAACCAAGTGTTTTCAGTTTTAGGATGGATGGATGGACAGATGGTAGATTGATAGCACACTCCCTCCTTCAGAAAACTAGTAGATATAAAGAAGGAAGCACAAGCCAAAGAATGAAGGAATAAAACCCCTGAGACAAAAAGGAAATGAGTAGTAATACACATTTTCTTTTTGGCTACCAAACCATGGCCTCATCCTCAAAACTATCTGAGTACAGTATATTATTTCAGTACTCAGTTAGAATTGAATGTATAAATAATCAAATAAAAATGAATCAGACATTTTCTTTTCTTTCATAATTTCTTTTTTTGAAATCAGCCCAAAAGTCTGTTAGCTACTGAAAACATCAGGCAGAAGGGGAGAGGAGGTAGAAAGCTCTTATTCAGAAGAATTGCCATTAAATTCTATCTTGAAGAAAAATGTGGCTTTTGAAAGTTTTCTTTCAAATACAAAGAAGCATACAATTTCTAACAAACAATGAACTTACACAGACTAAATTTGTGGAAAATAAACAGAACAAATGAAACTGTCTTGCAAATGCCTGTTTGTTTGTTTTTTAAAGTAATCCTGTTTATTTTGGTTCTGAAAGTATCTTGGGTAAAAAGAACTCCCGTTTGTGCCTTGACAGCCTAAGGACCAAAAGTATTGTGCTGCTTTTCATTTTCTTGAAAGGAAGATTTTATAGCTGAAGTAGCTGAATTTCTGCACACACCAGGACAGAGCCGTGCCTTCTCTTCAAGGAAAGGAATTATTTAAGGAGGCATCTAATATGTTTCCTTCTTAACTGCCTCTTTTCTCTGAAATAGAGCAGATTCTTCTGTTTTTCTTTTCTGCAGTTGGAGTTTAAATGGCAAACAGAATCTACTATTAGATTAGATTACCAGGTAATGTATTACATCTACCTATTAAATTACTACTTAAAATATGGGAGATTAACTATCAAAATATTTGTGTGTGTGTGTGTGTGTGTGTGTGTGTGCGCATGCGCATTAGAGAACAAATGTAAAATGTATTTGCAGAAAGTTTATTGTATTTAATTTCATGAAGCTTAACTGATATGAATAAAACCAATTATTTTTACATTGGCATAGAAGTAATAAAAAGCATTAGCCACGAAGTTTTATGAAAAATGCTAACGTCTTAACAATTCCTTAACAATACTTTTTAAGGCTATGTTCATAGCTATGAATTTCAATGGCATGGGATAATCAATAAAAATAACATTGTGTTAAAAATCAACTTCTTTTTCCCAAATGCATTTGGAAAAATTCTCTTTTTACTTTTTGGAGAGTAGTCCATTACAATATGGATTTAACAGAGTAGTTTGAAATGACAGGTTATCTGAATAAATTGATAATTTCCCTTGCCCTTTTCTCATAGAACAAACTGTAAACATAATGCAATTACCTGGGAAAATAGACTATTCCTCTCTCATATCACTTTTAGTGTGTGGCATATGCAATATGCAGAATATATTCGTACAGTCCGGCTCTGCCAGATGTTACTTCCTTAATGCAGTCCAAGAGGAAGCAGCCTCTTGTACAATGTATATCCACCCTTTATTGGCCCCCATCCCTCTTTCTTGAACATAAAGGCTGATTCAGTAGATCCAGACAATACTTTTCATGATGCAGAAATAGTAACTGCTATTGCCATGCTCATAGCTTTCATCAGGAGTATATGATGGGCAGCATTTGTGGGGAACTTGTCCTTCTCATACCTTATACAGAAGGTAAGCCTTAGACTAAACACCATAAAAGGCGCCTACCCTATAAATTTTTTAGGCTTTTAAATCCAAGAAGGGATCAATAAACATGCCTTTGTTGGAAATCATAAACCAAGACAAAGTATATATAGCATGGTGTCTTGACTTCTATCTTCTTTACTAGCAAAGGACATAGGCTGTGTCTGTACTCTTCTGTGTAATGAAACATGTTGCAATTCTCTGTGTTTGTATGTATATGCACTATTTCTCCCAAGGACTAATCAGAGTGGGTATATATACCGTATGTGTAGCCTCTATGTGTGTGTATTTCACTCTCCTCTCATATTGTGCATGTATGGGTACACAGGAAGGCGTGGGAAGGGCTCCATATGAGCTTGTCTGGGTCACATTATTAAGGGGGAAGGGTGGAATAAGCAACATACCAGCTGATTGCCTAATTTCCTTTCCCATAGGGATACATTAGAGGAAATTTTCTGAATTTATTTTCTCTACTCCCACAGCCTGATCCAGCTTGCTGATTTTGCTGTGTTCTGAATTTGGAGAATTATCCTGCCGATAGGCAGAGAGACAGAATCCCAAATTCTTTTACATAATTACTTTTCAGCTTTTCCTTGGGTTGGTAAGAATAAAAACTACCAACTTTTGCCCTCAAGAAAACATTTGCTAGCCATTTTTAATATATAGCATAATTACCACTGCTGTACTGTTACCCAGCTTTACTTTAAAGTGATAAACAGAGTATTAATAGTCTTATGTAATTTATAATTTGCAACATGTAGTCTAAACTAAGAGCCTTCTTCACACACAAAAATTGTTTATAAAATGAAGCCAAAGAACTTGTCTTTGTAGATGACAATGTGACATTCACAAAGAATAAACTTGCAACAATATTTCATTAATCTCATCAGATTAAATGGTTCAGAGCAGCTGGCTCACATCTAGGTCAAACTTCAGTTTGAATCTGGACTCTTGTCTTTCCATAGATCTGCAGTGCAAAAATGAGATTCATCCCTGTCCAAATATAACAGAACAACAAAATAACAGAGTTGGAAGGGACCTTGTGGGTCTTCTAGTCCAACCCTCTGATCAAGCAGGAAACCCAAACCATTTCAGACAAATTGTTGTCCAATCTCTTCTTAAAAACCTCCAGTGTTGGAGCATCTGCAACGTCTGGAAGCAAGTCATTCCACTGATTAATTGTTCTAACTTTCCTTAGTTTTAATTGTTTGTCTCCTTCATTAATTTCCCTCTATTGCTTCTTGTCCTGCCTTCAGGTGGAGAATAGGTTGACCCCCCTCTTCTTTGTGGCAGCCCCTTAGATAGTGGAACACTGCTATCATGTATTTGCTTCCAAAGAACATTGCTTTATCTACAGAAGATTCTCACCCATATATAATTTGTAAATAAAACAAATAGTCACTGATCTTGCCTTAGACTCTCTACTTAATAAGGACCTTAATAAAAATAATAATGCACTTTTCATTTTTAATTCTAATCTCTTTTTTATCTTCAAATGACATTTTCCTTCTTTTTTATGCAGCACTCAGAGAACAATGCAAAAAGCAGTCCTAGTCTACTATCTTCTGCTTGTTTATTTGTTCGTTGCTCTTGCCCAGAATAAACCCAATGGAATGCCCGGAAGAGCAAGGCGAAGAATAATCTATAGAAGACTACGAAAGATCCCCTTAAGAAATCACAGTTTAAATAAGCAGTCACAAATTAGACCTCCAATCTCTAGCGTTCCACTAATGAGCATCCCACTTACTAATATTGATGGAGATATTACTGGAGTGTTTAACTCTCTTACCCAATTGGATGGCCAAGAATCCAATTATAATATTTTGCCAGGTAAGCAGGAAAAAGTTATTTTTTAAATATTTATAAATCATCCATGTAAAAAATAAAACTATTCGAAATAGATGAATTCTTCTTGCTTAATCTTGGGCATCATGTATGATTTTCATTCACTGTAGACAAATAACAAAAATCTAATAGTGGTTTTGGTGCTCTTCACCTAATGTGTAGAAATAGATTTTATTGTTTATTTTATGACCTCCCAACTCATACTGTGTTGATTCACAATATAATATCTCAATAACATAACAATTTAAACAATTTTTTTATTGCACTCATGTCAGAAGCACCAAGGTACTTCTGTGTTGAAAGGATTAGCCCATTGGGGGCTCTTTTCATGCCCTGGTAGGAGCTGGACTGAAGGATAAATGCTCAACCACCATGGCAGCTCTTGGGTCTCGAACGCAGGCTTGCTAACCTCCTGCCCAGCATTCCAACCACTCAAGCCACCATGCTCCACAAGTGTGATTAAATCAAAAATACTGACAGGCTAATGTGTAGGCCAAGTGATTTTCTACTACCAGGTCAAGTTGTTGTTGTTGTTGTTGTTATTGGTTTGATTTATATGCCACCCTTCTCCGGAGACTCAGGGCGGCTTACAATACGTTAAGCAATAGCCTTCATACTTTTGTATATACCTGCTTAGTAGGGCTTTCGGCCCCCCCAAGCGGTGTTCTTTTTTATACAAAGTCAGCCACAATCCGGGTCTTCATTTTACCTACCTCGGAAGGATGGAAAGCTGAGTCAACCTTGAGCCTGGTGAGATTTGAACTCGCAGGAATTGCAGCAGCTGGCAGCTAAATGCTACTTAACAGCACTTTAGTCTGCTGCACCACCAAGGCTCTTACAGTTAAAATGTATAGTTAATTAATACACATCTTTAAAATATTGTAGAACATCATAACAATCAGGTGATTTTTCTCCCCAAAGCAGGTAACAGTGCACAAGTATTAGTAGTCTAACAACTTTATTATCAGAGTACATGGAATTTGATAAATCAGTAAGTCAGCATTATTTAGATGATAAACGTTTAGAACTGAAGTCATCCTAGTGAGTGAACAATTCATATAACTGACATTTGCACTCTCAGTGGATGTGCAAACTGATTTTGTGAATGTATGTTCCAAAGCTAATTCATAATTTGAATGGTCTGAAACAACCATCCTGTCAATTATGTTGACCTACTTGCCTCAAAAGCGATGGAAAGCATATTATTTCTATCAATTTCAGTTGATCTGGATCAAGACATTAGAAACAGACTGTTGTAAAAAATCACAGCTGAGTATTCCAAATGAGAGATTCAAATATTTATATTAGTGGTGTTTTCAATTGAAAAGGCCTTATATAAATCAGAACATAAACAGTGTCTATGCAGTTTCCTAGGATGAAATACTTGAATCCACAATATGTTAAGTCTCTCTATGCTAATATGATGATTTCAAAGCTAAGTCCAATATTACATTAGCAGATATCTCAATTGTAGCCCTTAAAATGCTAGTTTTCTTAGTACAGCCCATTGTACCTTACAAAACACTTCTAGAAGGTTCCACAGCCCTGTGAAACACATCTGGGTGGTACTGGCACATGGGGAGAATAAAATACCCTTGATATTTCAATGCTCTGCATTCTATCACTAAAGATATACAATTATATAAAACTCTGTATCTATTTCTCCAAGATATTCAAAACTAAAATGTATGTGGTAGCAACGATTTGGCTTAGCCGTGTACACTAAAAGCATGGCACAAAAATATTTGGAATAAATAAGTATAGTTTCATTAATATAATACATGAATTTAAGTAAAGGTGAAATCATGGCTTTCATTGACTTCATTGTAGTAAACATTCATACTGTACTATGCAGAACAATCTTCTGAACATGTTAGCATTTAGCATCTAATTCCAAACCTTTTTTATATAAACTGTTATAATATGATTGTATTATAAATTGATAAGTATTTACTATTGGAAGATGTCTGTGATTTATTTCATTCTGATAATTCTAGAAATTATACAGTATCATAGTTAGCTTGGTTGAGAAACTTTTTCATGGCAAATAGTTATTTTAGAAAACATCCGAAACTAATCTATAAACCACATATATATATTCCAAATCAATTATTCCTGTTTCAAGGGGCACACAATAAATTAAATAAATGATCTCAATGTGGAATTACATAGAAAAGGTAGGTATATAAAGCAGTTTATTTTAATAAAAGGGCAATTAGAACACACAGAAGTATTATTGCAGACCATTTTTAATAGTCTTTCTAAAGCTGTTCATTTGGGAACATTTATTTTCATATGCTGAAGTATACTAGCATACATACCATATCTTCTATATGAAGTATTTTTGATCTCCCTCAGGAATCATCTGAAGTAATATATGTAGTTTCCTCATTTTCCCCTTGATTGTTTCTTTTTATCTGGAATTTTACCCAAAGGTGGAACTAAAACCACTAAACTCAAATAAGTTGGAACTCAGTACTGAAACTACATCATATTTCTGAAGCTGAAAGCATTGAGGTATCTGCCAAGGATTTCATCCATAAGGTATTTTTAGTCTAGTATTTAGAGTGATTGCAAGTGAAGATCACATTGGAAAAGAACCTACCTATCTCTAGCTTTACAACCAAAAGTTCAGTTAAATATATTACATTTTATTAGGATGAACATATATTTTAGAAGATGTTAAATACTTTCTACAAGATTTTTACATCTTCCTTTCCTAACATTATATTCCAGGTGTGGTACAATAAATATTTATATTTGTAATGAGCATACCATAAGTAAGGCATCAATCAATGACCGAAAGGTATTGAGTTGTATTATCTTCTCTTATAAATTAGTTATGAGAATTCTTTGAAATGAGTTTGAATCTAGTTTCTGCAGATCTAATCTGGCAATCTAATTGTTACATCAACTTATCAACTTCTCACGTGGGATAATATCCTGTTTCATCACCACTATCTATCTGTCTGACAATAATAGATTGCCATATACATCAAAATTTAGATAAAGCTGGTAGTGAAAATCAGTACACTTTATAATTATTTTATATATTTGTATAATAAAACCTGTTTTTGGCTTCCATTTCTTAGGAAAAGAAGGACGATGCTTTGCTAATGGAATGATTATGTTTGATAAAGCTGTGTGGTCTCCTAAACACTGCGTTACATGCCTCTGTTCAAAAGGAGAGGTGTACTGTGACGAAACCTCATGCAACCCTTTGACATGTCCCAAATCTACAAAACCTGAAGGGGAGTGTTGCCCTGTGTGTCTGGAGAGTGGTACAGTATACTAATTTCTTATATACATTAAGTGTTATATGCATATGACACACAGGAAGTCCTTGACTAAAACATTCATTTAGTGACTGTTCAAGGTTAGGATGATAGCAAAAAAGTCTAGTCTTTACACTTACAACCAGTCCTTGCATTTACAATCATTACAACATTCCCATCAGGGGTGGGTTCTACTTACTTTTATTACCGGTTCGCAATGGGATCATGCGCTTGCTTCGCTCGTGTGCGTGCCTTGCTTCTGTGCATGCGCAGAAGCTTCTGTGCATGCGCAGATCACTGATGATGACATCCAGGGTGGTGGGCGGGGCCTCCTGCCAGTTTTAGTACTGGTTCTTGCGAACTGGTCTGAACCGGGGGCAACCCATCATTGATTCCCATGATCATCACCTGATCAAAATTTTGGCACTTGGCAACTGGCATATATTAACAATGGTTGCAGCGCTTCCAGGTCACATGATAAACATTTGTGATCTTCCTCCCTAGTTTCTGACAAAGTTAATGGGGAAAGCCAAATTTACTTAATGACTTTGTGCCCTACTTAATTGCCGTGGTAATTCACTTAACAATAAAAAAGATTGTAAAATTGGGTGCTGCCCTGCTTAGCAATGGACATTCCAATTCCAATTATGACTGTAAGTTGAAGGGTACCTGTACATTTCAGGGTATATTAATTTCTTATATATTTGAACATAATATGCACACAAGTATATTTCAGCATATGTCTTCAATTATAATCAAAAGCTACAAGCGAATGAAAAGAAAAATAATTCACTGACCCTTGAATGCAACTGAAACATTAGTTTGGAAATTGGAATTTGTGAAAATAGTATTTAATCATACCAATAATAATATTTTAAAAAATCATTCAGAAGAACATATTCTGAATGGAATATAATTGCTCTAGGGTATACATATTTGACATCCCAAAATATCAACGTATAGTACACGTAAGTATAGTGTTCATAGTATACAATACTATAGCATACTAATAGTTCATAGTATACTATCGCTTAAGATATTGATCAGCCTCAAATTCAGCACTTAAGAACAGTTTAGTGGCATTTGCATTTGCTGCAGTGGTAATGATAGCATCCTTATTCTTTTGTCCCAAATCACCTTCTAAGTTCACATCTGATAGCCATTAAATAAAAGCCGGACGATAGTTAACTAATTCAGCCGGGTCCAGGGAAGGCTTCTTGAGGAGGGGCCTCACCACCGCCTCTTTCAAGGCGGCGGGAAAGGCACCCTCACTCAGAGAAGCAGTTATAATCCCCTGGAGCCAGCCTCGTGTAACTTCCCGGGAGGCCAGTACCAACCAGGAGGGACACGGGTCCAATAAACATGTGGCGGCACTAATCCTACCCAGAACCCTGTCCACATCCTCGGGAGCCACAGGATCAAACTCCTCCCAGATAATATTCTCAAGACCTACCCTCGTCTCCTCCCCCGGACTCACCCAGTCGGAGTCCAAGCCCTCCCGAATCCGAGCAACTTTATCGTGCAGGAATTGCACAAAATCCTCAGCTCGACCCTGCAAGGGATCCTCCCGCACTCCCCCCCGAAGAAGGGAGTGGGTCACCCTAAACAGGGCGGCTGGGCGGTTCTCTGCAGATGCGATAAGAGTGGAAAAATGGTTAGATTTTGCCGCTTTTATCGCCACTAGGTAGGTCTTGATATAAGACCTTACCTGTGTCCGGTCGGAATCAGAATGACTAGTCCTCCAAATGCTCTCTAGGCGTCTTTTCCAACGCTTCATCTCTCTCAGCTCCTCAGAGAACCAAGGAGCCAATTGAGATCGGCATCGGGTCAGAGGCCGCAAAGGCACGACACGATCCAAAGCTCCGGCGGCCGCACTCTCCCAGGCGGCCACCAGCTCTTCAGTCGAGTCGTGTGTCAGAGTCTCAGGAAACGGCCCAAGCTCCGTCAGGAACCTTTCTGGATCCATCAGGCGCCTGGGACGGAACCATTTAGTCGGTTCCGTCTCCCTGCGGCAGGGGGAAGCGGTAGGAAAGTCCAAGTGAAGGAGCGAATGATCTGTCCATGACAAGGGTTTAATGTCTAAGTCCCCTCTACCAAGATCATTCAACCACTGACCAGAGATGAAAATCAAGTCCAGAGTGTGTCCTCCTATGTGAGTGGGGCCTTGAACTAACTGGGTCAGGTCCATGGCCGTCATGGAAGCCATGAACTCCCGAGCCACCTCTGACGTCTTACCCGCGGATGGAAGGTTGAAATCCCCCATGACAACAAGTCTGGGGGTATCCACTGCCACCCCGGCGATGACGTTGAGTAGCTCAGGTAGGGTCGCTGCCACGTGGCAGGGAGCCAGGTACGCAGTCAGCAAACCCATCTGCACCCCACGGCCCCACTTCACAAAGAGGGACTCACATCCGGCTATCTGAGGAACAGTGGTCTCCCTCGGACAAAGACTCTCCCTAATAATCACCGCCACTCCCCCACCCCTCCCCTGGGCCCTTGGCTGATGAAATGCACGAAAACCTGGTGGGCACATTTCAATGAGGGCGACCCCCCCTCTTGGCCCAACCAGGTCTCCCTAATACCTGCCAGGTCCGCACCCCCCTCCAATATAAGATCACAGATGAGGGGGGCTTTATTGACAACCGACCTGGCATTACATAACATCAGCCGTGGACCCTGGGCCTGAGACTCTGCACAACCCAGGCCACGAGGCGCGCACTGGGGACCGGAGTGCGCAATTGCTCATAAACAGCGTATGCGCACCCCCGGCACATGATATGGTCCCCTGCGCCCGTCATACCTGCCCCTCCCACTCATTATTTCAATTATATTGCCCTTCTTGTTATCCCCCTGCTCCCCGGATAAATTTTCTTTCCTGACCCCTCTGCTGCAGCCAATCAGCCTGTCACCCCGCTCAGTAGCTATCTGGACCCCCCCCCAGGTCCACTTTCACAACCCCCTCCCTTCCTCCCGGGTCCCCTTAAAATTTTCTTTAAAAATTTAAATAAAAAACCCCTCAACCCCCTCTTCGCAGCATGCCATCTCTATATACCAATATACCAAATCACACGTGACAGGCAAAAGTTTCTGAAAAGCTCACTTGACAAAGCAACCATGTGCCCTTGGATCTGAGCCAATAAAACTTCAGCATAAAGTTGATAGGAGAAAAGAAAGTAGAGCTGATTTATTGCCAATCTCAAAGCAAATATTTCATCTTGGCATTTTGGAAATTTTACAACAGGGCACAAAACTATACACATATTCAGTCTAATCCAAACCTTAATTAAGGCTGAAATCAGCACAGAGCCTTAATGTTTTAAATGTAGCTTGAAGCTCAAAATTAAGAGCTCAATAAACTAATCTTAACAACATTGCACCAGTATTTTTGTATTAACAAAGACATGGTAACAATTTTGGTAAAAGCTGTTTTATGAAAGACAATAATGCACATGTTTATTTTGCTCAATGTACATCCAGGCTATTTTCTCACATGAACTCGACATCCATAGCAAATAATTTTATAAAAAAATTTACCAGTCGTGCAGCTACTGTGAGTAGATTTCTTGTTCAGCCAGGTGTTTTTACAGCTGCTTTCCTCTGAATATTTATTACCCTATTAGCCCATCCCTCAAATCAAGAGCAGCAGGGATATAACCAATTGATTTTTTTTTAAAGCAACCCAATGACAAAGCACTCAGAATAGCCAGAACATTTGAAACAACACAGTTTGAAAGTTTTATTTAATGTCTTGTTTCAATTTTTAAATAGAATTAATAAAATATACATGTTTTAGAGTAATCTTATTAGTGGCTTTTGAGTCAGAACCCTTTAAAATCATTATGTTTTGCATATCTTGATTGTATCTTAACATATTACACCTGTTCAGAAAAATTAAAAACTTATGAACTTGGAATTTTTATGAAAATTTATACTAGTATCCAATCTATAAATTTTCTTTGCATGAAATATTTATGAATAAGGTAAATAATTAGCAACTAATGCTAATAAGACTAAAAAATTAGGACTTTAATATTTAACTAAATATCTGGTTCACATATTCCCTCTACTCTCTCTCTCAATATAAGTAGAGACAGATATAAGTACATCCAATAAAATTGGATACCCATAAAACCACAGAAAATAACAAATTAGTCCAATTAAACTTCTAATATTTCTGATCTTGTGTATAATATTGTTTGCATGCAATATTGATTTTGTATGCACTTTCAGGCACATTAATTATAGGTACTGTATATCTGCAAGTACATCTTTATTGACATTTATTATAAAATGGCATTATGATCTTGTGTTAAATTAGCATTAACTCTTTCTCTTTTTTTTTTGCTTATATTCAGAATTAAGTACAATTTCTCAAGGTGACACAGCTGAAGTTTCTGGTGATTCTCCTGTGCCAACTAATCCGAGTGAACCAGTCATGCAGACACAAGATCCAATGCAAAAGAAGGAAGGAACACTTGAAAAGAATATTCATATAAAAAATAAAAGAAAGATGAAAAAGAGGAGAATAAAAAGCCACAAACTAAGAAGAAAACATGAACATATCAATGATCAAAGGGAAGAGGAGGTGGAAACCAGATCAGAGGAAGAAAAAAGAAGAGTTTATGAAGAAGAGGAGCTAAGACTTGAGAAAGAAATTAAAAAACAAGAGCAAGAACAAGAAAAGGAGGAAGAGCAAGAGCAAGAGCAAGAAGAAAATGAACAAGAGAAGGAAGAAAGTGAAGAGGAGGAAGAAGACATATTGCGTGGAGATGTGTTCAGAATGCCCCCACTTTTCCCAATTCCTGAGCCTTCTACTGAGATTCCTCCTTTGCCAACTGGATGCTCTGTCTTAGAAAATACAGTAAGCTGTATTAATGCCAAACTCACCCATATACCCGTAATCAGAGATGAAGAGCTTACTAGCATAGAGCTTGACGGTGAGGATTTTTTTTTTTTAATACATTGAAAATATTTTAAAAGTGTTCATCCAAATAAAACTCAGAACTCTGTTCAAAGGCATTGTTATAATTATGACAATATAAATAGAGTAAGTTGCTTCTTATTTATTCTGTTCCTGATGCGCTTTTACTTTTACTTCACTCACTGCAGAGCAGAGGTGGTATTCAGCCAGTTCTGACCGGTTCTGGAGAATCGGTAGGGGAAATTTTGAGTAGTTCGGAGAACCGGCAAACCTCTGACTGCCCCCCTCCCCCATCTATTCGCTGCCTCCTGAGTCCCTGCTGATTGAGTCCCAGCTGATCGGCTAGGTCTTCTTTTGTTGCCCTGCACACCAGTGGTGGGTTTCAAAATTTTTTACTACCAGTTCTGTGGGTGTGGCTTGCTGGGCATGGCATGGTTTGGTGGGTGTGGCTTGGTGGGCGTGGCAAGGGAAGGATACTGTAAAATCTCCATTCCCACCCCACTCCACAGGAAGGATACTGTAAAATCTCTATTCCCTCCCTAATCCAGGGGAAGGTTACTGCAAAATCCATTTCCTCATCAGCTGGGACCTGGGAGGCAGAGAATAGATGGGGGCGGGGCCAGTCAGAATTTTTACTACTGGTTCTCCGAACTACTCAAAATTTCCGCTACCGGTTCTCCAGAACTAGTCAGAACCTGCTGAAACCCACCTCTGCTGGACACGGAGTTGGAAAGCAGATTAGTGGGGCGGGGAGGGAATGGAGATTTTACAGCATCCTTCCCTTCCCCTGGAGTGGGGTGAGGTGGGAATGGAGATTTTACAGTAACTCTTCCCTGGAGTGGTGTGAGAATGGAGATTTTGCAGTATCCTTCCCCTGCCACACCCACCAAGCCACGCCCACAGAACTGGTAGTAAAAAATGTTGAATCCCACCACTGCTGCAGAGGCATAATTATTATTTTAAAATAGGCTTTCTCTGAAGAGAGTTGAAAAGTCATCTCCTTTGTACTGTATGTACTGTAGCAGACAAGCACTGAGAAAGATCTTGAGAAAGTAATCTCCTACTCATTCATCAGTTTTCCAATGTTGTACTTGATTAAACAGTCATGCTTTCTGGAGCTGCAATTTTCCATTATGAAAATTGGGAAAGGAAGGAGGAGAGATCATTTTTATTTCCTGTTTGCTGTTTAATGCAGATACCATATAAATCCTTACTAAACACCATTTCTAGCATAAAAAAATATTACTGTCTTCTCCTGTGTTTGGTTACAGGTACCTATACTGTAAATTTAAAAAAAGAAATGGTCAACAATTAGAGATAACATTCTTAACTTTTTTCTTCCTTTTCCCTAGGGAATGACATCACTGAAATTCCAGATGGAGCTTTCAATGGGATACCTAATTTGGAGAGAATTGATCTTCGTAAAAATAAAATCACATCATCTGGCATTGGTCCACAAGCATTTAAAGTAAGAAAAATCTATATAATCACAGACAACCACACACATACACAAACAAACGTTATTCTCAACTTTGGATGAAAAGTTAAATAATTTTATTTCTTGCAACACTGGCATCATTTTACTTTCCTCTTTTTATTTTCAATAGTTTAAGTATTTTAAATAATAGCATGTTTATAATATTATTCATATTATATAAACATACTTGCACTGAAATAATTTAATGGATCGTAATTTGCAACATTTCTTTTTGGTACCCTCAACTCAGTGTGGACTCTTGGTGACTGCATGGATAGGTCCCTGCAGTTTTCTTGGCAAGATTTAGAAGTGATTTGTCATTGTCCCCTTCCCAGAACTGAGAGAGACTGACTGGCCCAAAGTCACCCAGCTGGCTTTAGGCCAGTGTTGAAATCCGAACCAGTTTGCTACCGGTTCACTGGCCACGTATGCACAATGCGCACCAAAAGGAGGCTTGGGAAGGTAAGTAGAAGCGGGGGAATCAGCTATGGCGCGTGATTTAGCTTTGCTAGAAAGCAGCAAATCCTGCTTTCTAGCAAAGCTAAGCTGCGCTGCATAGCTGATTCCCCCCGTTGTTCTACTTACCTTCCCAAGCCTCCTTTTGGTGTGGGCTGTGTGCACGCGCAGTACGCACCAAAAGGAGGCTTGGGAAGGTAAGTAGAACAGTCGGGGGGGGGGAATCAGCTGTGCAGCGCAGTTTAGCTTTGCTAGAAAGCAGGATTTGTTGCTTTCTAGCAAAGCTAAACCCCGCGCCACAGCTGATCGTAGGAAATACCGGTTCGGAGGAAACAGTAGCTTTTTAAAATTACTATTACTATTCACCCGAACTGTAGTTCTTATTGCTACCGGTTTGCCCGAACCGGAAGTATTTCACCCCTACTTTAGTCCTAAAGTAAGTCTCCTGGTTTCTAGCCTGATGTCTTAACAACTACACCAAAATGTCTCCAATTTGCAACGTTACAATTTTTAAAAAGCAAGAATATCAAAATGTCCTTGTGCTCTAAATAGTGCAGTATTTTGCTTTGGCATAAGAATATTTTGCTATTCTTATGAAAGAATAGATTGCATATTCTTTCATCCATGCCTTTTTACTTTAAAAGTTTCAGTCATAAAATTCTATATAATTTTCCTGAAGACTTTTGTAATCCTTAAGGTAAACATCAGATTACATGTTTTTTGTTTTCTTGGCTATCATGAATTCCAAGAGGATTACACCTTGAGAGAAAATGTCCTAGTTCTTTATTCCACTTTCTGACATAGGAATAAGATCCAGCTCAATATAACAATCGCTTCCATTTTAACAGTTGCTCTAACTGATGTCAGAATAGTACTATTCTGTGCATTGGATACATCACTCCTACCATGTGATCGTTTCATCCAAAGTGCAAAATAGAAGAGAGATCACCTAGTGCACTATTTTCTATCTCTATTATTTTATTTATTTTTTTATTTTACTTTAGATTTATATACCGCCCTTCTCCCTAGGGACTCAGGGCGGTGTACAGCCAAGTAAAAACACGTAAATACATAATACATAGATTAAGAACAGATTAAAAGGAAATATCTCAATTTGGCCCAAAATTTAAAAAGACAAACAAATTTAAAATCATTTAAAAGGATTTGTTAGGCCAGCCTGGCTTGTTGAAAAAGGAAAGTTTTAAGGGAACGGCGGAAGGCACGAAGGTCTTGGATTCTCCTTATCTCTGGGGGCAGTTGATTCCAGAGGGTGGGAGCCCCCACAGAGAAGGCCCTCCCCCTGGGGTCACCAGTCTGCATTGCTTGGCTGATGGCACCCCGAGGAGGCCCTCTCTGTGGGAGCACACGGGTCGATGGGAGGTCGTTGGTGGCAGAAGGCGGTCTCGAAGATAACTAGGTCCTATGCTATTGTTATGTACATAAAAGTATTAAAACTGGAATAATCAAAAGTCACTCTCTTTGGAATTTTACATGCTAATTACCGCAGTATTATTTCTAATATTGTTTCCTTCCTATAGTTATATGGAGAGATAAAACTTTTGCCTATTATTCATGTCTCTCTTTGCTTTTGCTTGCCTTTTGTCAATTCACTTGATGTCTGCTGATGTTTAATAAATAAATATCAAGCTATATTTTTGCTACCTGTATTAAGTGACGTGTGCTTGCTCTAATTGGCTATAAGAAATGGCTGGGAGTGTGCTGTGTTGCACTGGAAATTATTTCCAGTAATTTTCCAAGAAAAATGGTGTGGGTGCAGCAGGGAGTTATAGCTAAATCCTAGAGCCAGGAGCACCCCAGTTACCAAACATCCTAATTTATTTCCAAGTGCTTAGTCAAGCTTAATCAGCCCTCAAATGCTACACAATGCAGTATTTATTAGGATTTAAAACATCCTACTAGAAGAGTGTTTTTTTCATGCCCTCAGTACCATAAAGTTTTGGAAATGGCAGTGACATCAAAATTAGATCATCTCATGCTTGAAGATGAGAAAAAATACACTGCTGGAGCTGGAAGATGGAAACATTATTTGAAAAGCTGAGCTCTTTGGAGATATCATGTCCAGAAGCCCAAGCCAGGAGAACAGATGGATACTTAAGTCTGAAATCAAACTGAGATGGAAAGTGATGATCTGTAAATTGATTCAAAATTGTGCTTCAGAAAGGGAGAATTTTGACAAACATATACATACTCAGGAATGAACAATAGGTTCAAGAATGTTCAAGAAATATGTAAACCTGAAATTATCAGGACGTGAAAGTTGAATGGAACGTGTTGGAATAGGTCTCTGTTCAGAAGAGACTACACCAAACTAATGTGAATCTTTCTGATGTTTTAATAAATTACTAAAAAAAACAAAATAGTACTGTTAATCAAACTTCATGATAAATTTCCTTTGGGAATGTAATTATTAAACTGGAAGTCTATCCATATGAATAGAACAGGACAGAACAGAATAACAGAGTTGGAAGGGACCTTGGAGGTCTTCTAGTCCAACCCTCTGCTCAGGCAGGAAACCCTATGCCATTTCAGACAAATAATTGTCCTATATCTTCTTAAAAACTTCCAGTGTTGGAGAATTCACAACTTCTGGAGGCAAGTTGTTCAACTGATTAATTGTTCTAACTGTCAGGAAATTTCTCCTTAGTTCTAGGCTGCTGAATTATGCAACTGAAAGGAATTATCTGAACAAGATAAAAGGGAGAAATATAGTCTGTCATTACTGTAACAGAAAGAGACATATTAAAAGACAATACGGACTTCACAGAAGCTAAGACCCAGGCAGTAGAAAGATAATGAAATCAAACATCTTAAATGAAAAATCAAGCCTCACAGGAACTGCAAAACAACGAAGAAAGAATATTTATGTTAGCAAATAAATGCTTTCTTTAAAGTATTTCAAGAGGATAGGATTCTGAATTTATGTTCAATTATATGTTCAAGTTGAATATCTTGAATAATCTTACAAAAGAAAAGTTAATTTATCAAATGGATGTGTGTGGAAAAACAATCTTAAAATGAAATGCCTAATAAATTATAATGAAAGAAGGGTTATTTTTCAAGAATTATATAATGTACCTGAATTGAATGTAAATTATATAAATCTGTGTATTTTTATGCATTGTAGTTGCAAAATGATGCTTAAAATGGACTTTATAGTTTGTAAAAAGGACATTAAATAATATTAATGGAAAGCACAAGGAAGCTAATTTTCAGAGCTTATGCAGCCTAAAGCAAAAAGAGTAATAGGATGCATGCATATTAATAATTTTTACCAGATTTGATAAGAAATGAATGGATTATTAGGAAAATAAAGAATAAGGGCTTAGCAATTCAGTTGAATGTTTGTCCTTACGAGAAGGACAAAATACGATGACTAGGTAAAGGCAAATCTCAGTCAACCATCGAAAATTATTTTTTTCAGATATTTATGCCCATGTCAATCAAAACAAAGGGTGGAAAAATTATTATGAAACATTCAAAATATTACTCAAAATATATTTGAATCTATCTTTTAATCAAAAAATAAAACAAAACATGATCTAAAAAACTAAATCAAATATGGTAAAATATGAGCTTTAAATGGGAAATCCTGAACCAGTCTTACATACAGTGTTAAATATGAAAGACATACAAACAATCCTGTATTATGACTATTTAATTGTAGGAGCAGAGGACAAAAGAGACAGCTTGAAGTTCATAATTTAAATAAAGAAGTGGAAGTAAAACATTTTGAAGATACTAGGCTTATTCCTGGAATTGAAGCATTAAAAAAAAATTAGAGGGCACCTGATCTACCAAAACCAAAAAATGAAGTTAATAATGTTTCTAGGTCTCAGTTAAACAAAAGTCAAGGACATCAATGGAAGTTAGATACAAAACCACGAAACAAAACCAGAACGAGTTGGCAAGTAATAAGCAGAGCAGGAACCCTTGGGAAAGCATATGTTGCATCTATGAATAAATCCGTTACAGACAATGAAATTGCAATTGCTATGTAGAAAGATCAATAAGAAAACATAGGCGGGCTGGACATCAATAAAATGATATGGGAGATACTTAAAAGGAACAATGGACTTTAAATCTGTGAGTCGGGAAATAAACTTTGACTGGAAATCAACTACAGGATACATTTTTATTTGAATGGAGTGTATTAATTGCCTGCTGCAGCAAGAAACAAAGAACAGCAGCTCTAACATCTGCAGAAGCTGAATATTGTGCTGTGAAAAAAAGCATGCAGGGAATACATGTGGCCATACAAACTATTGCTAGACTTCAAAATAAAACAACAACAACAACCCCAATCATGTTATTTGAGGACAACATGGGATGTATGAGAATTGTAGACAAAAAGCACTCCAACCCCAAAAAGAAATACATAGATATTGAACTGTGAAGGACATACAAGAAAAGGGGTAGGTACAACTGAAGTATGGCCCAACTGATGCAACGATGGCAGCTGTGCTCACCAATCAGTTGCTCAGAGCCTACTTCCTCAGGCTGGGAGAAGCCCTGGGAGTCAGTACATGAAACCAGTATGATCCACTACAGTACAGAATGCCACGCACAGAACTGATGCAAAAGGAAATGTTTGATACATCATACTTCTGTGCCAGACTGTTCCTTTCATGTGAAGAAGAGAGAGCAGGTCACTTGGGGTCCTACTTTCTATCACTATTCTGTCCCTACTATATTCATAAAAGCTGGAATAAACCAAAGCTCTTTGGATCTGTTCATAGTAATTATACCAATATTGTTTCCAGTGGCCCTGGAAAGTTCTTCTTCACTATTTTGATAGAAGTAAGAGGCAGAGACAGTAATACAGATAAAGTGAATCGTCACTCGCTGTTCATATCTCTCCCCGCTATTGTCTGCTTTTTGCCAAATACTTTGTTAATGTTTGCTGATGTTTAATAAATAAATATCCGGCTATGGCTTTTGGTAGCTGTACTGAGTACTGAGTGTATTTGCTCTGGTTTGGATATAGGATTGATTGGGAGTATCCTGGGTCCAAACTAAACTGGATATTACTCACAATAATTTTCCAGTGACAGCCACTTTGTAGCAGTGGTTAAGACAGCAGGCTAGAAACCAGAGATCAGTGAGTTCTAGGCTTGCCTTGCGCCTAAAGTCAGCAGAGTGACTTTGGCCAATTTACTTTCAGCCCTAGGTAGAAGGAAAAGGCACACAACTTTCAAAAATGTGGTAGCGGCTCAAGTGTACACATACTTCCCTAACTATTGTGTTTATTCATTTCAAAACATATGAGAATCTACTTACCACCCAATGTTTGAATTTCCTCCCAAATTTCCCATATTCTGTCTTTTAATAATTTTGTTTTGCTGTGATAATTTTCCGTCAATGTTGTATGATACTAATACCCCACTTTTATATTTTGTTTTATTTCACACATTTTTAAATCACTATTTCAAATTTCCAGAGTTTCATACATTGTTCAATTTAAATTTAAATTATTTAAAATTATTATGTTGCTGTGTTTTATTTTAGCATGTGTTGGCAAAGGTTCTTTGACCATTGAATCTACTGTCTCCAAAGAGCTGTAGCAGTACCACACACCACACATGTTCTTTGGACCATAATTTAACTAGTGTAGATGAATAAAACAGAGGTTTACAAAGTATTTTGTATTTTCTTTTAATGCAGAACTTGAAGAATCTGCAACGTTTATATATGGATGGAAATACACTAGTTAGTATTCCACATGGTTTGCCACCATCTTTGGAAGAACTTAAAATAAATGAAAATGAAATCCATGTAATTAATGAAGAGAGCTTTCAAGGTATTTTAAAATGTTACCTGACATCCTTATCGTGATGAGTTTTAACTTCATGCAAACAAAACTGAGATCTTTGATTTTCTGGGGAAGAGCTTACTTTTTTTCACTTAGAAGTAACAATTACTTCTTTCATTCCTATGACACAGAGTTATGTGTTGTCCTCATCAAAAATTATAAGAGTGCTACAAACTGAGAATTATAAGATGAATCAGACTTTCCACATCATGATAGACATCATGAAAGTCATTGTTAGGAGGCATTTTTCCTATCCATGAATTCCTAGGAGAGCAGGGAACATTGTGGGATATGGGAAATGCACCTACATTTTATAGCATACTTGTGCTCAAAGTGGGATTCCCCAAAATAGCTACTGTATCTCTGGCAACTAATACTTACAAGGGAGTCCCTGGTGCTCTTTGAGCTTGGTTGTTTTGCTTGCAGACATTTCATTATCAACTAGGCAATATATCAGTGCTAACAACATGTGGTTTGTTCCCAGTTTCTATACAGTAGCTTCCCCTGCAATGTTGGTGGGCATGTTGATTTCTCTTGATCAGAGTATTTTCTGTTTGACAGTTTATCTGGAGTTTTTGTTTTATTCTTAGCTTTTTACATTCTCTCTTGAATCGTGTGTGGGTGTGGTTTATCTCTGTGTGTACCAAATAAACATCAGGAGAGATTAACCCTAGACAAACAATTAAACAGAAAACTAATCAGGGAACTACCAGGGAGAAATACCTATATCCCCATCAACACCATCAGGACAAGCTATATCAAAAGGAAACAAACCCCACATTCACTCTCATGGATGATGTTACTTACTTGGATAATTAAACCTCTGCAAGCAAACAGCCAAGCTCAGAGAACATCATGGACTATCTATTTGTCTGCCTAGCTCTCTATCTAACTAGCTACAGTAGCTATCTCTACCTACCTATTATCTATTAAATAGACAGGAGGGAATGTATATTTAGATCCAAAATAAGTTTTCTTCAATGCAACATTTAAATCTGAGTATCTACCATATAAGATCTTATTAAAACTACCAGTACCGATCAGAATATAACTAACAGTTAACTACTGAATTTAGCCTTATATTGAAAACTAGGAACTGTCATTTGACAGTTTTAATTCCTACTGCATTCCTTATATGCCCATTAGCCGTCCCAGGTAACCCAGATAGAGTTCTACTTTATTGTAAGGCTACATTAGAAGAATCTGCAAGTCTAATGCAGATTCTTCTAATGTAGCCTTACAATAAAGTAGAATTAGTTCTCTAGTCATGTTTTCTGTCTGACCAACCTCAGAAGGTTGGAAGACTGAGTCAACCTTGAGCTGTTCAGAATCAAACTTCTGACAGTCAGCAGTGAGTTAGCCTGCAGTACTGCATTCTGTACTTATTTCTCAAATCATTCAGTGGGATATGTATGTATGTATGTATGTATGTATGTATGTATGTATGTATGTATGTATGTAATCTGGATAGTTGCTGACAGAAATGTGTTTGTGTGTACATGTGTCCTGATTATTTATTAGCCTAAAATTCTACTCTTAGCTATGGATAATAGATAATACATTAATACTTTATTTAATGTTATTTTAACTGTTTTTTTATTTCTAAAGGTTTAAAAAAGTTGCTAATACTGGAATTAGAGAGCAACAAACTTAGTGAATCAAATGTCAGCCCTTTCGCTTTTCAGCCTTTGAAGAGCTTGTCATATCTGCGGCTTGGGCGAAATCAGTTTAGGACTATTCCACAAGGCCTGCCCCATTCTATTGAGGTAAAATAATTTTTAAAATTATTAATGTCCTTTATTTTGTAAAATTTAAATATTTGTTCAGGAGATAGTTATACATTAGTAATAATCAATTAAATTCTTAAACCACTTGGCACATAAGTGTAGAAATTATGAAGTGTATTCCTTCATAATATCTGAAGGAAATAGTTACTGTGTTTCTTCTTCTTTCAGTTACAACTTACATCACTTACATCTCTTTGTATAAAAATAGCATAGCAGCTCTATGAAATCAGTTTCAAATCATAAGTAATAGATTTCAAAGATCTATTTTAAGTTTTAATATACCAAACCATGATTCCATGTGTTTCTTTTTTCTACCATTTGTTTAAGTAGGAACTATACCTTGATAACAACCAGATAGAAGAAATTTCAGAAATATGCTTTAATCATACCAAAAACCTAAACATCATTGTTCTAAGACACAATAAATTAGAAGAAAGCAGAATAGCCCCATTGGCATGGATCAATCATGAGTAAGTACAAATTACTAGCAATATTTTTCTAATGTAAAAACAAAGAACATTAAAATAAGTTGAGCTGAATAGAAGGCAAATTTTCTACAACTGTATTGGAGTTCATAATTATTTGTAAGCTGTTTGTTTTCCTTCTGTGGTACAGTATAAGAAGAAGCCAATAAGGCTTTCTCAGTTTGAAATAAGTTTTGGAACAGACAAACAGAAAAAGATGCATTTGTTTCTGTTTCCTGCATGGTCTCAGTAGAGGATGAAAATAATCTTCAGTGCCTGCTCCGATATATATTGATATATACCATAAGTAGTAGAAGAAGGTCCAGACTATTTTTCACTGGGTTTTAAAATATAAATGTCAGCAGCAAATTCTCTCACTCTTTTCCCTTTGTCATGAACTAACAAGATATGAAAGGTGAATGGTCTTGATCAGACATTTTCAAATAATCCAGTAAAAGAACTTTTCCTCCCTGAGATAATGAAAGAAAGGAATGTTTCTATGTATAACTTAAAGGAAGGGCCTGATTTTTCTTTCATATTGTAGTAAGTTTTAGAGAAGGGTAAAACTGACCATTACATGAATGAAACATTCTAGAGAACTCTGAAAAAACATATTTAAAAAAAGTAGAATTAAAACACTATTCAATCCTTATTATTGTTGAACTTTGCCAACTAAACATATATGTTCAATTTAATTAAAACAAAAGTAAGTATTTGAAGCATCTTCCTCCTAAATGTCAAAAAAGGGAAAAAAAACCCTCATCCCTATTCTTTAGTTTAAAAACTGAATCAATATAGTGAAGTTACATTATATTACTTTAGCAGAGTTTTCATGAAATAACTGGAGGAGGAAAAGAAGGCAACTGGGCCTATAAATACTTCCATGGTTATTTTTTCCCCCTTATGTAGCTTTGAATCTGCCAGTCCCCAAATACTGGAAATTGTTATGAATAATTCGAGAACTGTAATGAGAAAAGAGTAGGTGGTACAATTTTTTTTTTCTTTAGGGAGTTGAGATGTTAATTAAAAACAAATGGCTAGCTGGCATTTCTGTTTATAGTCCTATCTCTATATTAAGTAGTGCGGAATCTGTTGCAGAAGTGCAAATTTGCAGATTTTTGAGGCATGAAATAATTACCCTAGCCCCACTTTGAGGTAGAGTCCCTGTTATTCCTGACAGCTTCAACAATGTACTGTAGGTAGTTTTTTTTTTTTTAAGGTTAAAAAGCTGCATGCTTATTTTCTTTCTGGAAGGTGGAAAAATGCAACAAAATGCAAATAACCCCTAAAACTCCATTCTTGACTATATGTCATGGGGAATTTCTAGAACTAAACTCTCCTAAATGTGCTACCAATTTATATCCCGAGGAAACACTTTGGGTCACTATATTCTTTGTCTGTGAAGAGTACATATAAGCTTTTCATTAGGGCACAAACAATTTTTTGCCTGGTAATCAGCTATTATCCTTTCCTTGGATAAACTAAAAGGCAGGGGAAGGTTCAAACATACTCCTACTTTCTACATAAATTTTAATCTGAAAGTTCATTGGTCATTATCCAGGGCCTACTGCCTAGATGGCTATAGCTGTCCTAAAGTTCTACTGACTTCTTTTTTCCATATTACTTCATTCATAACTGCCTAATAGCCTTCAACAAGGCTGGGTGGGAGAGTGGTACACAAACATCTGCTGTAAGCATTTGCAGTATCCGTTAGTGTCAACCAAAGAACATTAAAAACATTATTGAGGCCACACATTTTACTAACCAAATTTCTTTAACAAAACAGAAACAAATCAATTAACCCTTGTTCTTCAATGACAATGAATCATATATTTTGCTCTTTTTTTGACTTAATAGTATTGAACTCTCCCATTTGGTTTACTATCATGTACAATCTAAGCCGCAATGGCTTGTGCAACAAAACTTGGAGTCAAAAATTTTTATTTGCTATTATACATTAATCAGATCTTAATCTTGCACAATAATTATAGCTTGTTTGCTTTTTTCTTTTTTTAAAAAAAAACTATTCTTTCCTTAAATTAATGGGAATTTATTAGAAACATGGGTAAAAATAAAAAAGAAATAACAGAAAAATCAAACTGTATCTCCTCATTCAGATAACATACTAAGCTACAGTTGCAGTCAGTAAATCAGACAAACCTATCTGCCCGTCATATTATGGCAAAAAAACAACCAAATTATACCTTAGAGCCGTGATGGCAAACCTATGGCACATGTGCCAGAGGTGGCATGTAGAGCCCTTTCTGTGGGCACATGCGCCGTTACCAGCTGCTCTTCTGGTTTCCAATGTGTGCATGCGCGCCGGCCTGCTGGTCTTCGTGTGCACCGGAGCGCCAGAAACCCAAATACCAGCTGGCCAGGAGGGAACATGCGCACCTGCCAGCTGGTCTTCCGGTTTCAGGCGCTCCGGTGCACATGCGCATTCTGGTTTGGGCACTCAGTGCCGAAAAGGTTCGCCATCATTGCCCTAGAGCTACACAGTGGGAATAGATGAGATTGAGTGCTTCAATATTGCTACCTTTTGCTTTAAAATGTCTGTTATCTTGCTCTTTTGAATTTTTGTGCATTTTTGTCTTTATCCAGGAACTTGGAATCTATTGATCTTTCTTACAATAAGTTGTATCAGGTTCCTTCCTATTTGCCGAAGTCATTAGTACATCTTGTACTTGTAGGGAACCAAATTGACAGAATTCCAGGATTTGTATTTGGACATATGAAACCAGGGTTGGAATATCTCTATCTTTCATTTAACAAACTTGATGATAATGGAATAGATCTTGTGTCATTCTATGGAGCATACCACTCTCTCAGAGAAATGTTTTTAGATCATAACCAGTTGAAATCTGTGCCACTTGGAATTGCAGAACTGAAAACATTAAATTTTCTAAGGCTCAACAACAACAAAATCAGGTAATATAATATAGTGTGTGGGAGATGGGGAGAAGAGTTGCTGTATAGCAGCAGTCTTGAACTTTTTCATCTTGGAGGGGAGGGGGGATGATTCCACACAAGTGGCGCATGCAGCTTTACTTGCGCGAGCGATGCAAGCATGTGCTTCCACAAGTAGAGCTGCGTGTGCGCGCTCACCCACTGGTGTGGACGTGGCTGGTAGTGGCCCCAGGTTGAAAGATAATTATATAGTAGGCACTCAAGCAAGTTCTTTTTAATAGGACAAAAGGTGAGTAGTCAGTTAGAAAGTATTGATAATTTTAGTGGGAAAATATTGTTACCAAAATAACCAGAAAAGGATGCCGGATTTGTTTAAAAGTGTTTATCTTCTTCCAGAAAAAAAATTGCTGGGATGGAATTTGATTGCCAGCAAAGACAGATTAATCATTTGAACATGTAAAAAAAAAATGAAAAAATTTCCAAATACATCGAAAATACCTCAAAACTACTTTTAAAGAAAGGAGTTAGAAGGCCAAACATACCCAAATCTGAATAAACATTGCAGGACATAATCTAGATGGATCTTTGTAGCAATTAGGAATCAAGTTCAAATCAAGGTAGTTTTTAGCTTTTTATGTAGTAGAACTGGGGTGTCAAACTTGTGTTGTCATGGCGTTCTCACATGATGTATATCACGACTTCCCCCCCTTCGCTAAACTGGGCGTGGCCAGCGCATGATGCATCTGGTCCTTGGGCCGTGAGTTTGACAGCCCGTAATAGAAAATTGTGTCCTGTAATGTTTATTCAGATTTCAGCATGTTTGGCCTTTTAACTGCTTTCTTTAAGCAAACATTAAAAGCAAGAGTTGAGCATGCTAAATGTCAACCCAGTAAAGAGGTAACAGCAATCAAGTTATTTCACTACAGCTGATGGGCAACATAACAATAGCAAAAACATATAGAAAGTTCCCCAATATACTATATTTTGATATCCTCCAAGCATATTGCTTAATTAAAAGGGTCTTGTTTTAGCCTGGCTAGAAAGATTCACCTTTGCATTTCATTATAAACAACATATTTACATGGCAGAGTCTTCAATCTAATTTTTCCTTAACCATCTAAAACTTAACATTTAATTATTTATACATTTAATCAGTGAGAATGTACTGCTATGAGATTAAGCACTTTTGCAATCAGGATTAGGGAGCTACCTGATACGGCAAGGGAACACTTCCTTGCTGACCAGGTATGTAACTAAATGACTGATTTGTCATTTTTGGACTGCTATGTAAGGAACATGTCAATTAGTCAGAGTAAGGCACTTTCCAGCTAGGTTTTTCAACTGTCCATCAAAGTTTCTAGCTTGAAAATGATCTGGAAGAAATTGATGAGATCTATTAACAAAATATAACAATTACCCTTGTTTCACTAATCCTGGTATGGTTTTACAGAGCTGTCCATCCAGAGCGAATTTGTAGATCCAGGTTAAATAATGAGGAGGAAAATGATGACAGTGACGAGGAAGAAGACTATGAAGATTCGCAGTTAGAACATCTTCATCTTGAACACAACTTTATTAATACCAGGAACCTTTCACCATATGCTTTTTCATGTGTACGATCATATTCCAGTGTGATTCTGAAACCTCAGAATGTTAAATAAAATATTTTGTAATACAAAACTATTTTTATATGCAAATAATACAGTTACGCTATTTGTTCTTCGCCTGCAATTAATGTCATAAAAAGCATCTGAATATTACTGTTGCTTAATAATAGTAATATTAATGGCAATGAAGTATGGAGTATGAGTATGAAGTATGGAAGTATGTAGTATGAATGTCTCCAAGAAAGTGGTAACATGCTACAGATAAAATGCTATATTCTAATATACATATAATATAAATGTTTTAAGGAAGAACAATAAAGCTGGAATTTATTGAATTTCCAATTTTAGAGTTGGTTTAATCAAAACAGTTTTCAATTCAATGAATTATAATATTTCACATCCTTTGAAATATGCAATTACATCATTAAAATATCCCAAAATATGTCAAAATTAAGATGTCATGGTAGTAAAAAATAAAAGTTCTGTAATATGAAGATTGTTCATCAGAACTACATTTTAAAAATACTGACTTATTTTTTTTACCGTTGCAAAGTGCATTCATCCTAGCTATGCAACATCCTAGAGATCATTCAAGAATTCTTAGGGGAAAAAACTGTATTTCAGATATTGCAATATGTTCTGATACTTGAGAAAACTATTAAGCACTGTTTGGAATCCTAAAGCCACATACATCTTCAACTTGCTCTATGATTAGGTGGATGTACTAAAGGCTGCTTTCTCTCGTGACTCTACATTTAAGTGAACTTGCAAATACCTTTTGTAGGCAGAGTTAAGTGATGTGAGACTTACTTAGATAACATCAATATGGTATTTATAGGCAAAGCTATAGAAGAATATCTAAAGCATTTGGGAAAAATTACAAGTCTCCTGAAGGTTTCCCTAGCAATAAATTCAACAAAGCGGGCTATGAAGAAATCACATATTTAGATTTTCTGGTAGGAAAGATATGAAATTAGATAAAAAGACAATATTAATTCTGAAAGAAGTCAAGGCTCCAAAAACAAAGAAGGAAGTTATTTTTCTTCTTGGGTTAGTACTGTATTATAACTGGTTTGTTTCCCATTTTGCCATCCCTGCTTGAGCTTTGATAATTCTCATTGAGGAGATAAAACAAATATTGGTTATATGTATTAATGTATTTTACACACACACACACACACACACACACACACACACACACACACACGTTTTTGTAGTCACAGGGGAGGGGCGGGGGAGTAGCAGTTATTATTAGAGAAGGCCTTAGGCCGAGGGAGGCCACTGTCCCTCAGATGGCCGGTTGTGAGACCCTCCTTGTGAAGTGGGGTCATGGGGTTCAGATGGGTTTGCTGATCACGTACCTGGCTCCCTGCCACGTGGCAGCAGCCCTGCCCGAGCTTCTCAACGTTATCGCCGCAGTGGCGGTTGACACCCCCAGACTTATGGTCATAAGGGATTTCAACCTGCCGTCCGCGGGTGAGACATCTGAGGTGGCCCGGGAGTTCATGGCTTCCATGACGGCTATGGATCTGACCCAGCTAATTCATGGCTCTACGCACATGGGGGGAAACACACTGGACCTGATTTTTGTCTCTGGACAGTGGCTGAGTGATCTTGAGATAGGGGACATAGTCATCGAGCCCTTGTCATGGTCAGATCACTCTCTCCTTCGCCTTGACCTCCGAACCGCTGCACCCCGCCGCAGGGAGGCAGAACCGATAAGATGGTACCACCCCAGGCGCCTGATGGAACCGGATAGGTTCCAGATGGAGCTTGGGCCAATTCCCGAGGTTCTGGCTCATGCCTCGACTGGAGACCTAGTGGCCGCCTGGGATAGGGCGGCCGCTGGAGCTCTGGATCGAGTCGTGCCTTTGCGGCCTCTGACCCAGCGCCGATCTCACCTGGCTCCTTGGTTTACCGAGGAGCTGAGGGAGATGAAGCACCGGAAAAGACGCCTAGAGAGTAGTTGGAGGGCCAGTCGTACTGACTCAGACCGGACACTGGTAAGATCTCATATTAAGAATTACCTAGTGGCGATAAAAGCAGCGAAATGCACTCATTTCGTTGCTCTTATTGCGTCATCAGATAACCGCCCAGCCGCCCTGTTTAGGGTGACCCGCTCCCTGCTCCAACAGGAAGCGAGGGAGGACCCCTTGGAGGGTTGAGCTGAGGATTTTGTTCAGTATCTGTATGACAAAATCACTCAGATTCGGGAAGATCTGGACTCCGACTGGGTAGATCCAGCGGGGATGACGGAGGCAGGTCCTGAGACTGTTATCTGGGATGAGTTTGATCCTGTGACCCCTGAGGACGTGGACAGGATTCTGGGTAGACTGAACGCGACCACATGTTTGTTGGACCCGTGCCGCTCCTGGTTACTGCTGGCTTCCCGGGAGGTGACGCGAGGCTGGCTCCAGGGGATTATAAATGCTTCATTGGGTGAGGGTGTCTTTCCCGCCGCCTTGAAAGAGGCGGTGGTGAGACCTCTCCTCAAGAAGCCTTCCCTGGACCCGGCAATATTGGCTAATTATCGTCCAGTCTCCAACCTTCGCTTTGTTGCGAAGGTTGTCGAGAGTGTGGTTGCGCGACAGCTCCCCCAGTACCTGGATGAAGCGACGTATCTAGATCCGTTCCAGTCGGGCTTCAGGCCTGGGTACAGCACGGAAACGGCATTGGTCGCGTTGGTTGATGATCTCTGGAGGGCTCGGGACAGAGGTTGTTCCTCTGTCCTGGTCCTATTAGATCTCTCAGCGGCTTTTGATACCATCGACCATGGTATCATGCTGCACCGGTTGGAAGGGTTGGGGGTGGGAGGCACCGTATTATGGTAGTTCTCCTCCTTTCTCTCCGACTGGTTGCAGTCTGTGTTGACAGGGGGACAGAGGTCAACCCCGAGGCCCCTTATATGTGGGGTGCCACAAGGATCGGTCCTCTCGCCCCTTTTGTTCAACATTTATGTAAAGCCGCTGGGCGAGATCATCCGTGGTTTCGGGGTGGAGTACCATCAGTACGCTGACGACACCCAGCTGTACATCTCCACCCCAGACCACCCCAAGGATGCCCTTGAAGTGATGTCCTGGTGCCTGGAGGCCGTACGGATCTGGATGGGGAGAAACAGGCTCAGGCTCAACCCATCCAAGACCGAGTGGCTATGGTTTCCGACGTCCCGATATAGTCAGCTGGTGCCATCGCTGACTATTGGGGGCGAATCATTGGCCCCCACGGAGAGGGCTCGCAACTTGGGTGTCCTCCTGGATTCACGGCTGTCTTTAGAAGAGCACTTGACGGCCGTGACAGGGAGGATTTTTTATCAGGTTCGCCTGATCCGCCAGTTGCGTCCCTTTCTGGATCGGGACTCGTTACGCACGGTCACTCATGCCCTCGTCACCTCCCGTCTGGACTATTGTAACACTTTCTACATGGGGCTTCCCTTGAGGAGCACTCGGAGGCTCCAACTGGCGCAGAGTGCGGCCGCGCGGGTGGTGATGGGAGCAACGTGGCGCTCCCATGTAACGCCTCTCCTGCGTGAGCTGCACTGGCTCCTGGTGGTCTTCCGAGTGCGCTTCAAGGTTTTGGTTATCACCTTTAGAGCGCTCCATGGCTTAGGACCTGGTTATTTACGGGACCGCCTGCTACCACCAATAGCCTCCCACCGACCAGTACGCTCCCATAGAGAGGGGCTCCTCCGGGTGCTGTCGGCCAAACAATGTCGACCGGCGGCCCCCAGGGGGAGAGCCTTCTCTGTGGGGGCACCTACTATCTGGAACGAGCTCCCCCCGGCGATACGGAGGATCCCGGATCTGCGTACCTTCTATCGCGCGCTTAAGACGTTCCTATTTCATCAAGCTGGCCTGACCTAAATTTTCCTCTTTTAAATGGGAATTTTAAATTTGGTTTTAAATTATTGGGGTTTTAAAAATGGTTCAGCCAAATTTATTTAATCGGTTTTATCTCTATTTTAAATTTTGTATTTACATGTTTTATTTTTATGGCTGTTCACCGCCCTGAGTCCTTCGGGAGTAGGGCGGTATACAAATTTAATAAATAAATAAATAAATAAATAAATAGATTTTCACGGGTACAGGTATGCAAGTCTTGGCATATTCGGATCTTTTCCCGTGTAAGATTGAGAGTATCTTGGCAATGTTTCAACGAGGTTCCCCCAATATATATATATTATATTATATTGCATTTATTTTTATCTATCTTACTGTAAGCTGCCCAGAGTCAAGTATGTGAAATGGATGGCTATATAAATCAAATAAATAAATAAATAGTGGAGTTGACATCAGAATGTCATTAAGCCTTCAAGACATGACAGAAGCTTTGTGTCAAGGGCTCATCCTTAGAGACCGGGAGTAAGAAAAGGCTTCCATCAATAAATTATGCTTGTGACATAGAACTCGGTATAGACTCATAGGGATGGAGATAATGCATTTAGCCAAGAAACTATTCTTAGAAGAAGCTAACTACAGCACCATTGAAAAGATGGCCTTGAAATGGGCCATAGATATGCTCAAAATATAATTATTAGATTTTACATTCATAATGGGTGACCAACTTATTGCCTAGATACTGTTCTGTCCCCGTCCCCACACACACACAAACAGCCAGCCGGGGGTTAAAGAAGTACTCAGCACACACAAGGTTCATTATCAGGAACTTGGCAGCAATACGATAACCGTCTTCCAAGTGCTTTACTTCAAGAAGAGGGAGTGTTCCTCTACCAGATAACACCAACTAATACACACAGTTTTCAAAACAGTCCAGCTCAAACATGAAACCTTCAGCAGATCAGGCGTTGTACAAAGTGACTAGCCAGAAGTTAGCTTTGTCTGTCACAGAGTCTAAATGGCCACCACACTCTCTTATATAGCCTGTGGGGTGTGGTCCAGTGACTCATCTTAATCCCTGGCACACCTCCTCATCTGCTGCAAACGTTTATCTCGCCTTCGTTGGCGTGGATCCAGGAACGACTTATCACCCCCATCGCTGTCATCAGAGACACCTGGTTCCTGGTCAATCTCCTCTCCCTCGGCAGACACCTGAGGCATTGCCAGAGAGGAAGGGCCTGGAGAGGGAGGCCTGGCCAGCTCCTCTCCTTCATGTTTGGAGCCTTCTTCCTCCGATAAGATGGGCTCGGGGATCGGAGCCACAACAGATACAGGTCGTATCTGTAGTAAGTAATCTGAAAGTATCTGAAAGTAATCCTTTAATGACAATTATATGTCTTTACAAAACTACATATTCACCGTACAACAGAGAGTAAGGATATAAATTATTCTTTCAGACTTTTTATCTCATCATGATATAGAAATGTAAAGTGAACTGATCTGACAGGAATTTAAAGAAAGGATCTCATCTCTTAAAAGTAGGGAAGGATGTGGAACCTCCCAATTTGAGCAGGCATTTCTCCTTCCCTTCTGGAATCTAGAGTTTCAGTGCTGCCAGAAAGGGAGAGGGGGATGAAAGAGACCCACCTCTTCTTAATTAGAGAGAAGGCATCTTAAATGGACCAGAAATCCAGCATATGTGTGTGTACAGCAGAGGGGGAGTTGAACCAGGAAGACTATAGAGAGGCAAGGAAAAGTTTTCAGTTCAAAGGCAAGTAACTCAGCAGCAGTCCAGAATGATAAAAGCCTTGGCGCTCTAAAATCCACTGAGAGACAGAGCCAAAAGTTCAGGGGAAAGAGCCCAACTACCATCTGCAAAGAAGTGACCGAAGCAAAACCATTCTGTGCAGCAATCCAAGCTTTACAAACCAGCTCCTGGAAAAGAAGGTTGTGAGTGCTGGAGAGGAGACAAAAGCCCCATATGCAAATCAACAGCAAAAGCATGAAAGGGATTTTCAAGTGTAAATGGTTAGAGTTTGGCTACAAGAGATGAAGAGTTAGGAAATACTTTTTACAGAAAAATGTAGAGCAAAAGGACAAAGAGATTAGAACACAGACATGGAGTATTTGGAGTAAGCTTATAGTAATGGGAAGTGCTAGATTAAGATAGGTTGTAAGAAATTAAGTAGGAAATAGGCATAAACAAAGAATTTCTCTGAGAGAGTGCATGAGAGAGATTCTCATGTACTAAATACCCTGTTTCCCCGAAAATAAGACCTCCCCTGATAATAAGCCCAATCGGGCTTTTGAGTGCATGCGCTAAAATAAGCCTCCCCCCCGAAAATAAGTCCTCTCTGAAAATATTTAAACGCAGAGCTGGAAATCAGGTAAGACGGCAAGAGGAGCCCCGTCTTGCTCCACGCACCCCAAAATAAGACCTCCCCGAAAATAAGGCCAACCGCTTATTTCGGGGTTCAAAAAAAATATAAGACAGGGTCTTATTTTCGGGGAAACATGGTATTGGACAACAATGTTGGACAACCTTCCCTAAGACTATGAGAAAGTGGCAATAGAGGAAATGTTTTCTCATTAGGAAGCTATGCAACTCAATTATTTTCCTTCCCTTATTTACAAGAATGACATACATTTTTTCAACAGTTAAAAAAAGCTTTATATTCTAAAAGACCTGGTAACAATGCTAGTGACATTGTATGGAAAGCCTCAACTTTTCCAGAAACCACTAACAACCATTTATTAAAGCAGTATGCCATAATAAGATTTTATAAGGGTCAAAACATTCCATCTGAAATTATATAAATTTTCCCTACACTTGTTAAAAAACTAAAAATTATAGTTCAGAGAAGTGATGGGGAATATTCCCAAGGATATGTTTATTTGCAAAATGTAGTCAGTATATTCATAGAACTGTAGTACACTTATGCAAGCAATGTGGTCTATATAGTTTTCATTACTGTACAAATCCAGTTGAAATTTTGATGGCTTTTTAGAAGCATTAAACATTGTGGGCTTCTTGGAAGCAACTGACTTGTTGCTGCCAGAAATTAGATACTGAATTAGATGGATATTTGGATTTAAAAAAAAATGTTTCATTCAAAGAACGTTCTTCTTTAAATCTGCCAACTAATTTGTATTAAGAGGTAGTATATCTATCAAAGACCACTGTGCCATCCTGATCTACAGTTTCATTACCCATGTTTTTTTGTATCTGTTATTGGCATATGTAGATCAGTTCTTCTTATTCATGGAAAAGGATTCTGTATATCCTCCATTCATTTTTGTGTGTGTGGTTTCATTGGCAGATTTTCGGAGTGTTCTGCATTTTACACATGCACAAAATGAGACATAGTTTTCTGCACATGTGTAAGAACGTTAGTTTGAGCTCTCATTATTTGCAAACATGTTATTTGCAGTTATTAGCATGGAACTAAACTCCTGTGAGCAACAAGAGCTACCTGTATATTTACAAAAAGCATTACAAATAGTGAAAGGTAAAAAAACCCACAGAACTGAAATTAATGCTCCATAACTATGCAACATAACAATGTCCTATTGAATGAAAGAAGCTGGACCAAAGCCAAAGCAAATTGCTAAAAGATTATGTCATGTATTAAAGCATTTGGCCTCTTTCTATTGGCTTTCAAATTATAATACATTTACAAGCAATTGAAAAAATATTTTGTAGTGTGTTTACACAGAAGCATGCCTTAATAAATGGAATGCTAATATAATGAGGGCTTAAAGAAAAGGAATAAAAATACTAAAGAGTCTCTTGACTATGATTACAAAATCTATTGGTATTTTTGTACAAAGATAAGTTGGCATAGTGCTATTGATGAAGGCAGGACTGAGCACTGGATCTTCAGGTTCCTTATTAGCTTGAAGGCCAGCTTTGACATATAGATTGTTTACATTAGAGATCCCTCAAAAAGCAGTTCTTTTCTTTAAAAAATCAGTTTGATAAACATATGTATTTAATAGGTCTTCCCAAATTTTCTAAATCAAATATTTTAAACTGGTGTTCATGTTCTGACATTAGAAAAATTACATTTATCTTAAATTGCATATCTTTAGAATCAAGATTCTTGTAGCCGGCCCAAAAATAAGCTGGTTGATACTTATATAGGAGATAAACCAGAAATAACAGAGTACAATTTAGATTAAGAAGTTGAAATGGCATGGCAATTTATTTCCATATTCTTGCAAGAAAAGTCAAAAGAGTACATACAAAATTATCAGGAGATAAACATGACTTGAGAGAGACTTATTCTCTCTCTTAATTTATTCTAATTTATTCTTATAGAAGCAAACTTGGATTTTACTATGGTGTTCTTTCTTCATAAGTCTCTTGTACCCTGCTTCATCTGTGAAATTTAAATATCTGCATTAAAGGTTATTTAAAAATGCATTTTACATATTTCTTCTCAATTTACTTATTTAATGGATAATTTCCCAAGTACAAAATTTTAATCTATTCTAAGATACATATTTTAATGTATCGGTACTTTTTTTAATCTCAGAAGTGCATTACAAAATCTGGAATAAAAAGGTGAAGGATAACTATCTTATGATCTGCAGTTACTCCAAAAATCATATTGTATTATGCAGTCAGATCAACATTCTTGAACATCCCTACCTGAAATAAAATGTTTCAATGTATCTTCAGAGCATGAACATCTACAACATAGACTAGAGCCAACCACTGCTCTTCTTTGCCTCTCTCTGCATTTCCTTTCATTCTCGGTCTCAATGCACTGCGAAGTCCAAAGCTTGTCCATATTTTTTTAAATAATAGTAATGGTGGTTCTGTCACAAACTTTTTTTTGCCATAAGATAGGGCTCTATGGCTCTGAAAAAATCCCCTCAATACATTAACTGACTATATCATGAGATCTAATCCTGCATGTTTTTAATCAAATGGATGGCATAGCTAAAATAATCACGATAAAGGAATCACATCAGGGGTGAAATTCAGCAGGTTCTGACAGGTTCTGGAGAACTGGTAGCAGAAATTTTGAGTAGTTCGGAGAACTGGCAAATACCACCTCTGGTTAGCCCCAGAGTGGGGTGGGAATGGAGAATCCCCGGAGTGGGGATTTTGCAGTATCCTTCCCCTGCCACGCCCATCAAGCCCCACCATGCCCACCAAGCCATGCCCACAGAATTGGTAGTAAAAAAATTTTGAATTTCCCCACTGAATCACATATGCCTTTTCATATAAAACATTAATGTGAATATCCTAAATGCTTTTGTACTGTAAAAAAATATAAGGTGAAGTTCTTACCATTCATATGTAAGGGATTGAATTTTGTTACACTGTATTTTTGGAAAGGTATTTCTGAAAAATTGTTATGTAACCCAATGGCCATTCTTTCCCTATATGATAATCACAGTCTCCTTACCAGAGCCTTTAAAATGAATGTTTATTTTTTTTTCTATTATTAAACAAAATTTTATATCCTCTTGTTTGTATGAATCATTTATAATTCATTCATTCAAACATTTTCAGACACACACACTTCTTAAATAAAAATAAAATTTTCTTCAAGTAGTTTTCTCGCAGCAGTATGGAAACAATTTCTCACTGTCTTCTTGGATTGTTTCTCAGCTTCTACAGCCTTGAATTAGCTGGTGGTTGCCCTACTAACTACATCTGATCCTGCTTAGCTTTTAGGGATCAGCCAAGGTCAACTAGGAATTGCCACTAACTAGTCACTTAAGCAATATCACTGTTAGGATTAAGCTGTTAGATTGCTTTGGATAGACAGCATATTTCAAAATGCTATACAAGAAAATGGTATATTTTGTTTCAGAAGGTGTGTACTTGTACAACAGACTTCAATGAACCATCCAGGGTTTGCACTGGCTTTGTGCCATCCATTATTAAGGTTCAAATTTAACCACATCTTGTGCTTAGACGTCTAGAGTTAGCTCGAAGTTTTGGCTCAGATACAGGCAGTGATGAAAAACACATGAGCAATAACAAGTTTTCTTAGTGTTATTCTTCAGTGCTCAGATAGACTAATCCACAGAAGGAGTTTATTCAAGTATTACCCAGGGTGCCAGGAAGAAAAGGATTTTTGAAGGGATTTTTAACCCCTTTAAAATACTTACTGTTAATTTTATAAACTCAATCTTTTATAAATTATCAAGCTGGAACATTTTTAAGGAACTTGACAAATCTGCAAGGTAGGTCTTTTTTTTTTTTACTTTTTATTAATGCATCAGTGTTCTAATGAAGCAATATTCTTTTGTTAATATTAATAATTTATTTAAATACTGTTCAATGTTTTACATTGAATTAGAAAACAATGCACTGTTATTTAACTGCTTTTATACTATGAACAGAAAAATATATCATTTATTTATGTGTTTATTCAGAATTAAGTCCTACTGAATTAAAGAGAACTTTCTGTCAAGCAAGTAAATCGCAGACTCAGTATTTGTATTTAGTCGTATTTTCAGCAATTCATAATCTCCCCATCCTTTAATTTCCTAAGGGATGAAAGAGAATAGAGGTATAGAATGCCTTCCCTATTCTGTCAGCTGAGCCCTCTACTATATAAAAAAACAGAAAAGTAGAAGTGGAATGAACTTCCTATAATTAGCATTTAGAAAATAGCCATTAGGTAAAGAAATAAGACGCATTAGAAATCATTGTGTGAATTCATTATTCTGTTTGGACTGTTTGATTGGATCAAACGGAATAGTTGTGTATCTGATAAAAACCATTTAGGCTGTAATTCTATAACACTTACCTAGGAGTGCCATTGAACTCAAATGGGCTTAGTTCTAAATAAGCTAATGCTAGCAGAAATTTTTCATATTTCATGTATAGTCAATGTAATTTGATTTTATAAAATTCTATGTTCAGATTACTTGGCACATATAAATATGTGGCTTCACAAATATTTATGCTTTTAAAGTAAGGGTATATGAGTATTGGCAAAACTAGGCAGAAAAGCTTTCTGCCTTATGCTCCATGCAGATGAAGTCTTTAGCATTTCAAACTAAGCAGTCCAACTCCCTGATTGAATGTAATTAATACAGTTAAGTAACATTATTTCTGGCCATGTTGGCAGCCTGAATTAAAACACTTTCTACTGACTTGCTTTGCAAAAACAAAAATTTCAGAAATGCCAGACGGCCAGTTAATTTAAATGGAATACTCTTCTTATTGAGATTATTATTTATTATTATATATTATTTAAATAAGAATTTATAACCAGGGTTTAGATTAATATTATTCAAAATCACCAACGGTTTCTTCAAAACAGGATTTTATTCCTTATAATCTTGGCAGCCATTAATATTTGAATGATCTGTTGGATATAAAGGATTATCATATATGGCACAAGGCAGAAGGCACATATTTTATAATACTGAATGTGCATTTTCAGACAATTTAATAATAATCCTTTTTTAAAAAAAAAAGTTAAGCAACCTGCTGCCTTTCAGTTATCTGAAGTTGAATGGCTACAGTCAAGCACGAGCCCCTTAGATTAAACTAAATTACTCACGAGGAACCCATGCTTTGCCCTACATCCCTGCTAAACATGCAGTCATGGACAAACCTGAGATGGTATTAAAGTTAAACATTAAATGGATCTAATACAAATGAAAATATATTAATATAGCAGTGTCTTCAGTAATTTGGAAGAAAAGGGAATAGAAATGTCACTATGGGTCAGAGAGGGTGCCAACATAACAGAAACAGTTGTTCAAAGTGAACTTGGGTCAGGCAACATATACCACAGCAGATGTGTCAGCCTTAAAAGTGCCATAACAGTTTTTGCTGTGGTTACGACCATGATATGACAGTCATCTCCCTTAACCAGTTAATTCTAAATAACGCAGTCAAGCAATGTTACACTGCATCCCTAGGGGGGCAGGGCAAAGACAGTTCATTACAAAGTACTGATAGTTTTAGTAGCTCAGAGAATTCTTCCCATCTCTGCTTTCATTTTACTGGCTCAGAAAAATAGTTAATTTAATACTTCCGAACAACAATGCAATGCTTTTTTTTGGGGGGGGAGGGGGGGGTCAGGAGACAAGATGCAGTATCCTTTAAAGGGATGAAAGAAATGCCTAGATCCAGCCATTAAGCTCCTCTTCTAAAACTGTATTTTAAAATGCTATCAATGTTTTAAAATATGTACAGCTAGAATACTTTTTTTTTGAGAATTTTAGAGACATTAGGCATCTAGAGTTCCACAAAATGTAGTTTTTCTCTAAGAACTCACATGTGCACACTCATACCTGTTTTAATTAGGAGGCCAAGCCAAATTACAGAGAACACAGAATTACATTGCTTATCAAGTTAGAGAAAAATTAATGTAATCTCCTCTGTTCCAAAACTCAAATCGCTATTATAAAATTTAAATAATTACATCTTAATTATTTCTCACCTTAATTTAAAGCTCATATTCAGATTACTGAGAAATCATATGTATTGGACCATTATGCATTCATTTTATCTTCATCTCTTATGACTTGGATGAAGTATTTTTTGTTCTCTGTGACTTTATTTAACTGCATTTCTATATTGTCCAAAAACAGAAACTCTCTAGTTTTCTACAAAATATCCAGGTTACATGCATCTTAGATTCCTGAAGGAACTAGCTAATGGTCTAAATAGAGCTTTAATCTATTAGCTCTTGATAAATTCTGGAGAATGGCAAAATGCCAGAATTCCAAAATATTCTTGTTTTGGAAATGGGGGGGGGGAGGATGAGGAGGTAGAAAAGCTAAAAACAAACCAATCTAATACTGATACTTGAAAAAATTCTATGCTCTCTTTATGAGCAGTTCATAAAAAGATAGATCTACAAGCAGCTTGAAAGCAATGTAGTATTTATTAGAAGACAGGATGGATTGAAAAATAAAACATTTTTTTTTTGCTTGCAAACACCTTGTTTCTGGATTCTTAACGAGGTGTACTGTAGGAATGTTGCAGAAGCCCTTTCTTTTCTTTGCAAACTCTGCCAGAAACAAGAAAGGAACCTGTAGCGCTTCCCCCCTCCCCCAATTTAACTCCTTTCAATAATGCAGTGTCAGCTGGCGATCCCCAGGGGGAGGGCCTTCTCTGTGGCAGCACCTGCCCTCTGGAACGGTTTGCCCCCGGAGATATGCATGATACCAGATCTCCGGGCTTTTTGCCATGCCCTAAAAACTTTTCTTTCCACCAAGCAGAGCTGGCGTAACCCCCCCCCCTTTTTGAGATGTTAGATTCTTAATTGTCTATGGGTTTTAGTTGGGATGTTTTAAATTTTGGGCCAAAGTTGTGTAATTCTTTTAAAAATTTTAAATTTTGTATTGGAATGTTTTTTATTTTTGGCTAAGTCCAGCAGGAGAAGGGCGGTATACAAATTTAATAAAAATAAATACATACATACATAAATAAATAAATAATAGCATAGAACTATATTCTGCCATTGGTACAATGTAGGTTAAACTATGTAAGTAGATGGTGTCCTGGAAGAATTGATGGGGTGAATGATTATAATTTACAACTGGGACCCCATTCAATTATCTTTCAACTATGGACTTCTTTATACACAGAACAGACAGGACTCTGAGTGGGATAGGAACTTTTCCAGCTTAGTAGCTTTATTTCCCTTCCAAGCTTCTACAATATTTCATTTCTAAAGGCTAAACTGATTGTTTTGGCAATACAGACAGAGTACTGTACTCTGCAACAATCAAATCCTTCATTTCAAAAGTTATGTTTCTAAGAAAATTCTAGGGTTCCATATAATTTGCAGAAATAAAACATTTTAGCCACCTTAGTTCTCAGGTGAAATTTCAACAGGTGAATTAATATTTATATTCTAGACATTTATGTGTGACACTTCTTTTTAATATTTCTGAAATTACAAGATCAATAATGGTATTTTTCTGTTTGGCACTCATTATATTTTGTTTTAGGAGTGGGTATTCTACAAATATGAAGGAATATATACTTCTGCTTCTTGTGGCCTTAAGTTTTGCTAAGCCGTTCCAAAAGCCTTCATACTTCACCTTTAAGAATATAATGTTCATGGATATGGAAGATCCGGATGATGATGATGATGACGACGACGATGTTGACGATGATGATAAAGATGACAATTCCCTTTTTCCTACCAGAGCACCCTTGATACCATTTGACGTATTTCCAGTATGTCCCTTTGGATGTCAGTGCTATTTAAGAGTTATCCACTGTTCTGATTTAGGTAAGGATAATTATCATTGAAGCTACACCTATGCATTGGTGATGTAGACATTTGAAATTAGTGAGTTTTTTTCAGCTTCCTGAGAAGAAACTCCAGAGATGCACTAATACTATTTCAATACCCACCTTAAGCTTTAAGGATTTCCCTATCAATTGATATTGATTATGAGCAATAATAGGCCTATTGCCTTTAGGTGACCAAAATGAACAACCTCCCCTTTTGCTACAGTACAATCTGGAGTTCACAAAAATTTCAATTGTGTAAGACTCCAGACAGCTAGTTTGGATGATTTGACTGAAGCCTCTGATAGAGTGCATCATCTGTGGGAGAGCATATTGCTGATTTTCAGTTGTTCATTCAAGATATGGACTGGAATGAAAAAGAAACCTGACTGTCCAGTTTAAATGGGACAAATTCATCACAGAACTCTAGCAACTTTCTGTATTAATTAAAGTCTGCTTGGGTATTGACAAGAGATTATGGCAGAGAGTGAGTGGGGGGAAATTTTGCCCACATAGTTGGGCAAAATTAAGAAAGCAAGAACTACACAGAATTCAGTTAGGTATTTTTAATGTTTAAATACAGACTGTGGGAAAATATGAGAGAAATTGTTCACTCATTGATAGTGAGTTAAGAAAGGTGAGATCTCTTTGAATTATTCTTCCCAGGATTCTTCTCCTCTGTCTTAAGTTGCCATTTATAAGATAAGTTGATGTTCGTCTTGACTTCTATCTCTTGAGTATGTCTGGTCTTCCTTTCCTTTTTCAGTCTGGCCAAAATTTTTCATAACACCAACACACATAAGGTCTATGTTTATAATATGGGAAATCTCTGCATGGAAGTTTTCCATTTCTGATAAAGCATCAGTTAATTGTTATAGTTAGGAGTCTGTTATAAGCAGATAACCCAAATATTAATGTGAAATTATTCAGTCCCAACCAGGTGAAATGCTCCCAGTTCAGACCTGATCGCCCGATCCGGTAGCGATGGCGGTGGGTGGTTCGGAGAACCGGTAGCAGAAATCCCTGCCCTCCCCATTCCCAGCTGAGCTGCGTGATCATCAGAGGCTTTTTAAAAAAAACTTTTAAAAGCATTTTTTTCTACAAATACTTTTAAAAGTAAAAAAAAAAGCCTCTGATGATCATGCAGCTCAGCTGGGATCATCAGAGCCTTTTAAAAGCATTTTTTCTACAACCTCTTCGGCCAAAAAGGTTGTAAAAAAAAAATGAAGGCTCTGACGATCCCAGCTGAGTTGCCTGATCATCAGAGGCTTTTTTTTTCTTTTAAAAGCAAAAGAAAAATTCTTTTAAAACTAAAAAACAAACAAACAAAAAAATTAAAAAAAAAAGTTGGCCACGCCCACCCAGTCACATTACACCCCCCACCAAGCCACGCCCACAGAACCGGTAGTAACAAATTTTACATTTCACCACTGGTCCCAACCTTTGAGACTTTACAGGCTAGAACATTCAAACCATAAGACAAGCACACTTTATATTTTAGTTACTTCTGTTATTCTGCAAATCCAGACCAGGTCTGAGTACTGCTGCAAATCTTAATAACTTCTGGTCATACAAGGATTTTAATGTAACTATCCACTGCATATGAATATAATGCTGCACATCGATAAGGTCACTCATTTTGCAACCCCACTACAAAAGCTGAAACTATTTATGACCAGCACTTACACATAGGGCTAATGAAAGAGTGCCATGACTCATATGCAACCATGAGGAATCTCTGAAACTTAACCTAGCTTCCTGTTGCATTTCCCAAGAAATTAGGGTTGGGCAGATTGCAAGCTCACAAGCCACATATTCACTGAAACTGAGGAACCATAACAGCTGATTCTCTATCATGAAAATTTCATAATGTGCAATGCTACCAGTCTCTTGCTCTCACCATCAAGAACACCAAGAACTCTTCCTGCATTGCCTGCCAAATATGGTGACTCTATTGATGTTGTTTAGGTAATAGAAGCACAGACTCTCTCCCACACCCCAATTCTGTGATTAGACTATGAATTTCCATAACACATCACTACCCCAAGTCAAAAGGTGAATCCTGCTGCTAAAGAGAGTTGCTTGATGAGTATTTGCAGAAAGACTTTATCTGCTTTGTTCCTCCTCATCAGTGCTCCTATATTTGTTAAGGAAAGCCAGTGGTCCATGTTTACTGGCGCCGAAATTCTGTAGCATATTAGGGATTGCCAACTCTTCCCTTAATTTCTGATGATTTAGTGCATTTGCAGAAAGCTTGCATTGTTACTAAATTAAACCTCAGGTGCAATCTGACCAGAGCAGCTTATTGTAGAGGGAAACAGTATTTTTTCATAAAGTTGACATTATACTGACCTGTATTAATCTAGCCCAAGATTACATTGGCTCTTTTGCATCCTTGCTTTTAGCCATACTGAAAATATAGTTGTTTTAAGTTAAAAAATGCTAGAAAATTTCGGGAGTCTGACCCTGAAGACAAATCAGCCATCCACAGCACATAGAAATCAACAACATTTATACACCATTTAAAATCATAATCAAAATCTAAAAAGGAAACAGATCAAAACTCATCCTCGTCAGCAATCAACACCAAGATAAACTGGGATTAGCACTAGGATTAGTACCAAGCTAACAATCCAGCAGTAAATAATACCTTAATCAAGGAATTATAAACTCAGATAAACAGCAGCCTAATCAAGGAACTACCAAGAACAATATTTTGACCAACAGGGCAAGCGACTATATATAAATAGAGCAAACCCCAGACCCTTCTAGCACTGAAGATGTTATTATTTGGATATTGAAACATCTGAAAAAAACAACCAAGCTCAGAGAGCACCAAGGCTCCACAGTTTGACCCTGATATACACCTATTCTCTTCTATTGTTATACTTGGTTTTCTACTTTTTCCTCCTGGTCCTTGACTAATTCTCTTGTTCTTTGTTAAGTTCTGCCCTTACAACCCCATATCGAAATGGTGTGGGGGATATGAGAGGGAGCATATTTGGAATTCGTGGTGTAAAAGTGGCAGTCTGGAGCATCAGATTCATTGGAAGGGATTGGAGAGGTTCTGGAATACAGCAGATGATGTCCATGCCTCTTTTGACCATTCCATTTGCCATGCTCACATAAGCCCAGATCACCTGATGGGTTTTGTATTCCATTTGCTGCCTGTTGATCAACCTAACACTGATCAGGACTGGTTTGGGAAAAGGTGCTGGCTGTGTGACAAATAGAAACTGCCTTGTGAAGTGAAAATTCATAACTTTTTTTCTCAATCTTACCAACACGCCACTAAACACTAATATTATGTGTCACATAATATGATTTTATGTGTACAGATACAAGTCTGACATATCCTATTGGTTTTCAAAGAGCGTTTCGGGATTATGGGCACTTTTGTTCAGTCCCAGGCAGTGATACTACTGCCTCTGAGCAGCCTCTTTCTACAGTCCAATCATGGACAACACTTTGGTTTACCAACTGGGAGGTGAAGTGGCACAAACAATATCTGGAAGATGCTGGAGGAAGTCCAGAAATGAATCTAACTCAGTACGAATATGTGCCTATGTTCAGGCCTACATTGTGGTGATAAAAGATAAAATTGTCTCCTCTTGCAGACAATTATTAGTATTAACTGGGGTACTGCCTTGTCCTGTTAGCTGGTACTTCATTTTGTTTGTTATCTCCAAGGAAATGGATAGGATGCTATTTTAGTTGCCTTCTACCATCAGATGAACCCTTGCCCCTCCCAGTTTATATGAGAAGCAGATGGGGAAAGTGACGATTTGAGTCCAGGAAACTGAGAGCTTCTGGCAGCCTTGATGTGATGTGATGTGATGTACCCCAAGTATTTTTGGATGCAAATAATTAAAGTAATTTTTTTAAAAGGAGAGTTGATGGTGGGAAATACCCAGCCAGCAGGGTATTTCAAGTGGGCAATTAGCCTTGAATCACTGCACAGCTGCAAGAGCTCCAAGATTAACAGTCTTCCCCATCTCAGGCTCCATGGAATTTTATCTGTCTATTCCCAAGAGAAGTCAAGCAGTCTGGGTAGATTCCTGTACTAAAGGTAGAATTACAATAAGCCAGTCAACTTGAACCCTTCATTTTTTGATCTATTGCTTGGGCTTGACAGTTGTTGAAATAGTTAGGATGAATCAACTTTGCATCATCCTAAAAAAATGATTATCTTGATCCTTTTCAGTCTTCAATCCAATCAGGGTTTAGGCCTTGTTTTGGGGCATAGGTACTATTGGTCAATCTTCTAGATTACCTGTGTTGTGACTTGGATGGGGGAGGTATACCCATTCTGGTCTTATTAGACCTCAACAGCTTTTGATACCATCAACCATGGTTCACTTTTGGATTGTTTTAACCATGATTCTACTCCTTCCTTAGTTGGTGGGAGGAGAGAGATCGGCCCAGTGGCCCCTGATTTATGGAACACCACAGGATTTGTCTTGTATCCACT